>NC_056590.1:13578940-13863940 GCF_018340385.1 Cyprinus carpio | reverse complement strand
TATTTTGGCTTAGGAGGGAAAAAAAAAATAACCCCTGGCTTTCTGGATGTCCTGTACTTGCAGGTTTTAAATCCAGGTAGAACATTTATTACAGAAAAGCACATTCAGAAATGTGTTACGGACAACTTTTTTGATATTTAATTTAAAAAAATTATTGTGTGTGTGTAGATATTTATATCTAGTAACCTGCAGTAAGTTCCTTGTGTGACCCTGCCATGCTGCAAAGGACTGACGCAGCAGTTTGTGTGTGTGTGTGTGTGTGTGTGTGTGTGTGTGTGTGTGTGTGTGTGTGTGTTTGTGTGAGAGAGAGTGCATAACAGACCATACACACTCACACAATATTAGGCAAGGGTGTAGTCACAGGACTGCAGTGCTCTTATCTCATATAGTTCCTCTGATCTTCATTATGATTCTGCCGCTATTAAGCATGGTTTCTCTGTGCCATAAATATTTTATATTAGGGCAGAGTTTCCTCTGGTACACTGACATCTTTATCTCACTGTGGAAAGCAGGATGCTGGTGTATAGTCTGTATGAACCACATCCATTGTTTCATGTGTAGTCTTTTGAGACTGTTTCAGGAAACTTTAAAGCATGTAATGTTTATACATTTGACACACATTTATCCAAAGTGACTTTTGCTGAATTCAGGGTCACTGTTGCTAGTGCTAGTGTGTTGCTAGTGCCCTGCTCTTTCAAAGCTTTCTTTTATTCACAGAGATGACCATGTTTTCTAGCAACACATTTGCCCACAAACTGGATTGCAACGGGATGTTTTGATAATTCAGGTTTGAACTGCACTTGCCTGCCATCCTGTGGCAGTAAACTGGCACTGTGAAAATTACTCAGCATCTCTGCTTACTTGCTTTGCATTGCTAAATGCTTCATTCAAATTCATTGTAGTGCAGCAATTATGACAAAAATATGTCCCTTGATATTGTAATCATGATTATTAATATCGATTAAATAAGTGGCAGCATTTGTAATTGAGTCAAAATTATTTTTCAGGGACTGGGTATACTTAAATTAAATATCTTTAGTCTTATATTAAAATATTACATTTATCATGCTGAAAATCAAAGGCCAGTCAGTCTACACAACTCACATTAGTTTGTTTAACTCCATTATATTCTCAACTTCAGATCTGAATTTCTGGCCTGCCGGTCTGTTGCAGGGGCCAGGTTTCATACACAGGTGCCTCTGGCTAGAGTGAGCACTGCAGAATGCTCTAAAATGTCTGGAATTTTACTTGTGTAGACATCAAAGAAACGTGAGAGGAGGTGACTTTTATGGGTTTCATGGCGAGGCAAGCTCTGAACTAAACTGACAGGGTGACAGTGAGTTATAGTCACCAGACATAAGATATTTCCATCCCAAGACCCTACTTTATATAAAAGAATAATACATTTATTATAATATTTATGAAAATGTTGATTTTTTTTCATTTGCATGCAACTTTTTAGTGTCAATAGTGTTATGGTGAGTTAAAACGCAGTCATACTTTAAAAATGCATTCAAACCTGTTTTCTCTCCTGTTTTAGTAATGCTTATGAGGTGTTGAGGGAAGGAATTCAGCATCTGAACATTAACACATTCAATCTTTCCTCCTTGCCATCACTGCACAGCACAAACTGGTTATCAGTTACTCCTGACAGGAACTACTGGCATGTAGAAGATCTGCAGTTGGATTGCAGTTGCCATTTATGTAATGAATTAAGAATTTAATCAACACATGCAGGTTTATTACAGTGTGACAGACTGCTATCCGTCTGCTATATCACGTTTCTGCTTGTGCAGTTTTTTTGTTTAGTTTAGTCCTGAAAACTTTCAGGTTGTTGGCTCCAGAAAGATCTTGGGAAAATCTGTAACCTTTATAGAGCACACCAGGATGAATCAATTATTCATGATTAACTATAAATAGAATACATGAGTTAATTCCACATAACGCCAGACCTCGAAAAATTCAGTGAATTATTCACCCATAGTCTGGCTTCCCATATCTCAACATTATTGTTACATTTCACATACTGACAATCTGCCACAGCTCAGAAACAGATCTTAGGTAAATCAGTGGAAATTATCAGTTTAAATTTGGATCAATATACTGATTTTGGCTTATGTGCTATAGTCAAGGTCAAGTGTATTCATACAAGTGTATTGTTGCTTTCTCTCATGTTAGACAGTGACAGTAAAGAAGATGGTGTCAGATCATGTTATAATGGCAAATATTTTCAAGATTTTACATATCCGCCAAATGTTAGTCCTACTGCCACCACATGGTGTCAGTAGTTCAAACAAAAATACCTGAGAAATGTGTTTTAGATTGAACACTAATGCTCATAATAGGGTTTCCACCAAACATTGATTTTCCCTTAAAAGTCACTAGTTTAGACTGAGGTAGTGTGCTACTGATCACGTAGACCAAGATTAAAAGCTCCTTAGGCCAAAAAGACATCTGTCCTGCTGCTGTAAAGAATCTTGAGATATTAGTGTCATGCCATTATTGATTATCTGATTATGAAGTTGAGATGAAAAGCTGGTTGGTTCTCATGATGAACAGACACGTGTTGGTTCTTTTATCTAACTCCACTGAGCAACAACCCAAAATACCTTAGCAACACGCTAAAAACTATTTTTCAACATTTTCAACCACATAGCTACTTCCTGCTAAACCCACAACCCACTAGCATCGTAGCAGTGCGTTTTGTGGTACAGGTATTTTCTTCAGCACATGTAAAAATATAGTTTTGATGAACTAGCTGTTAAAATATGATTTAATCATAATCCATTTTATATATTTTAGGGCATATCCAGTTCCCTTATTTCATGGCAGATTAACCGTGCATTTTCTGTTTTCATTCCACATTTGGCAAGTGTGTTCAGAGCACATATATCAGGCATGATTCAATTCTTTCACAAGAATTTATTACATGGCATTTCCAAAACAGCAAGGGAGAATTGATCAGGATTTATGTATTTTTCCAGAAATATACTCCCTTCTCTTATATAAGCATGTACATAGTCAGCAGTATTTATTTTGACATTTTATGGCTCCTGAAGCCAAAATATTTGCACTAGTTTGAGAAAGAGTTTCTCAATGATGTTAAAAATGTCAAATACTGACAAGCATTATCCATGGTTTTGGGAAAGAGCTGACGGGTTGATGGATTGTGGACACCTTGGGAATGCTCGTAATGAGGGCACATCTGGTGTATGGGGTTTCTTATTGTAAGGGGTGGGCTTTGCCCCCTTGAGACCGTTGGGGGTTTTAAAGATGGTTGTGAAACATCAAACATAGCTGCTACCAGCTTGACTGTGTTTTTTAGAAAGGGGCCAAGGAGCAGCAGAATTGCGTCTCACACCCACTTCATTCTTTAAATGCAAATTGCTTTTTAAAGTGATAAAAGTTCACTTCTTTTAACCCCATCCTCATCTCAGGAAGCTTTTCCATTTCCTCCTGAGATAGGCTAAAGGACATACTTCATACAAAAGGGCTTTATTTCCCTCTTCCCTTCCCACTCACTCTCTATTTACTTATTTAATCACTGTCACTCTCTCAAACACACACACACACACACACACACACATACATAAGTGGCCTGGTCTCCATTCTACTAGTGGTTTCCTGTCATGAAGTCTGTGTATAATGTAGTGTTCTTGGCAGCTTCTGTATTAAGTGGTTTAATTTAAAATGGGTATAATTTTTAGAACTAGATTTTTTTCCTTTTTTTTTTTTTGCTGCAACAATGCTAAAATGTTATGGGTGGTAGGTAGGGCAAACTCAGATTTCTGCACTCTTATGAATCCTTTCAATAAAACAAACAAGTTGTAGACACGATGTAAGTAAGATAGTCATTGTGGAGTTTAGTTAGCTTTTTTGATTATAACTGGATTTTGTGCAAGAGTGCAGAACTGTGAGCTTGTGCTGAACAGTGCTGAATGACAGCTTCTTCGATTATACAGGGAACACTTTTTGTTTGCTTTAGGTATATTAAAATAAAAGTATTCCCAATCTGAGTAAAAGTTTTACTTTTCTTGCTGCGTAGTACATGCTGAAATATTTCTGGAAACTGTGATGATTGACATATCTTCTTTTATGTTCAAGATAAGAAAGCAACTCATACATGTTTGGAACGACATGAGGGTGAGTAAATGATGACAGAATTTTCATTTGTGGGTGAACCATCCCTTTAAGATATTTCAAACACTCGTTGGCATCTGAAAGTGATTTGCCATTAAAATGGTTTTTATGTCTTAAATATTAATGTTAGCTGCTAGTTTGATATGAAGACATGGATAATGAGAAGCGGTGCCAACCGTCTCGTAACTAGGATAAACTCCGCCTTTGTTCATGACCTCCACTCCTCAAGCCTCAGTTGGCCTGCTTTGGACCAAGGTATTCGGCGGGCTGAAAATCCCTGGACGTTGGCCCCGAGGAAGCCCCACCTAGACCCAATCAAACCCTGGAGGTGACAGTGGAAACGCGACTGGCCCTGGCATGCAGTAGCATGCTCGCTTTTGACCCGACAGTGGAAACACGGCTAATGTTTACTTATAAATATTTTAAGGCTGCTTGCTGTTTTAATGTACAGTATGTACTAAAATTTTGCTATCATGACAACACTATTTGCTAGACTTTAGGGTATGCTGGGTGACCAATAGTTGGTTTCTAGGGTGTTCTAGAGGTTGCTAAGTTGTTTCAAGGGTGTTCTGGGTTATTGCCAAGTGGTTTCTAGGACTGTTGTTTGGTGCTTTTAGTGGTTTCTTACTGGTCCAAGTATAAAGAGCTTCCCCCCCAACTGTTTTATCATCTTACAAGATTTAGATAAAAGTCATGGCACACCTGTCCCCAACAAGCCATTATTATTTGAAATATTTTTCTTGTCTGTTGTACATTTTTACATTCCACAGATGAAAGTCATACAGGCTTCAAATGACTTGAGGTTGAGTAAATTGACAGAATTTTCATTTTTAAATGTACTGTCCCTTTAAGCATAATATTATTCTCATGTAGATGCCAGTAATTAGTGTGTGTTTGTTCACACATTGTTGTTATTGAGTCTGGATGAATGTGAGAGTGTTGAAGTCCTGCTGAGATTTAGCCCTCATGTTACAGCCAATATTAGCCCACACTAAACTTCCTTAGTGCCTTTCCATTCATGCTGATCTATATTTTTGTCTGGCTCCATATTGTTTCATTGTACTAGATCTGATGTCCCTAGAAAGCAGCCTGTTGCTTGTGTATGTGCATGTATGTTTGTTGCATGTATGCCTTTAAGAGGTGGGACCGTGCTGTGTGTGTGTTGGTATTTTTCAAGCTTGAAGAGGGGAGTGGTACTGGTGGTCTGGAACAAGAGCCAGAACTGTGGGGGAATACTCACTCACACACTTACTCATACACACACACATACTCACACACACAGCCTGGAGAGAGTGAGACTGTACAAACAGACCAGTCGTCAAGAAGGCAGATCCGAAGAGGGGCTGAAAGTAAGAGAAGAAGGGAAAACAGACCAGAGATTGACCTGACCTCACTCCAGGGCCATGTCCATGTACGATCCAGCCAGCGTGACTGCTCAAGTAGACGAGCAGGAGTTTGTGCAAGCCTACGAGACCGTCAGGGAGAAGTATAAAGGTACTCGAGCCATGGCTGTCACCGTCCGTGTGTGAATGCACCATATGTGCGACCGTGATTGTGTGCTGCGTGTGTTCACGTCTGGAGAAAAGGGGGCTGTAGTTAGTCACTGGCGTCTGGTTAGAAGTAGTTCTATATTGATTAGCACAGATGCGTCTGATTTCAGAGTTGCAAAAGAACAAACCTAGAGGCACTAGTAGCTCTGAAACTTTGAATTGGCATGAGTTCTACAGCTGTTTCTGTTACAACACATGCTGACGGGTTCGTTTAATTCAGATTTAATTCAGATGTTTTCAACCCACCTGGTCTGTCAGGGTCTTCAATCGTCCAGTAAGGGACTGTCTATAAACAACATGCTTATGAGACAAGTTTACGAAGTGTTAATCATTTACTGTATTCTCGGAGAATGCATCTCCCCCTTTGTGCAGATATGATGACTAATCTAAACAGACTCTGAAAAGCATTCAGAAGTTCATAATTGTGGTCATAATTTTTTTTTTTAAGAAATTAGTACTTTTATTAAGTAAAACATTTATAAATGTATAATAAATAAGATTTCTATTTAGTATAGAAATCTTTGTCATCACAGGAATAAATTACATTTTAAATTATATATTAAAATATAAAAGTTATTTTAAATTGTAATAATATTTTACTATTTTACTTGTGTATATTTTACTATTTTAAATGTTTTTTCCTTTATTTAATTTATTTTGCAATACATGGTGTTACAAAGCAGATTGAATGCCTTGCATGGCTCATGTTCTTAAGTGTGTAGTCATCCTCTCCCATAATCCCACTTCTGCCCCATGTCTGCAGTACTGGGTCCTGAAGAGAGATCTATAAATATCACCCCAGTTTATTGTTGTAGAGGAGAACTGGACCCAGATGGCCAGAATAAGTCTGAATATGGGGGAATACGAAGTCTGCATGAATCCTCTGGAGGGGTTTTATGTGAAACCTAATGTTGGACATAATTGTATGTATACATAATGTTTACACAAAAGGAATTGATTTCCCCAAAAGTTTACATTTAAAGTGTATGTATACTAGCAAATTATAGGTTAATACAAAAACCTATCAGAGTTTGATTTGTTTACATTTACATTTGCAGACACTTTTATCCAACAAGAAGTTGTTTTCAGTTGCAGCTGATTGTGTTTCAAGTGTCAGTACACTTTACACAGGTTACCTGTATTTACTTCCATGGGGTCAGGCTGCACCCTTTCTTTGAATCCTGAATGTTAAATGGATTGCACTTGGCCTATCTAATAATATCAGACATGTTTAAAATACTCTTTATGGTCTGAGTGTGTAAAATGTTTTTTTTTTTTTTTTTTTTTTTTTTTTTTCTGGACCTCTTACCTTTTGAAGTGTGTCACATGGTGGCAAAATCTCTCCCTTTGGCACCAATGTGAGTATTCCATGACCCACTGAGACTGACCAGTTTTCCCTTTTGTGTTGCCTTTGATTTTTGCGACACCTGCTTGATAAGAGGCAGATTTAGAGAAGACTAAGAAATACACAGATTGAATTAGAGTGGATTATTTATGAAATTACACTGAGCCAAATCTGTAACATTAATATTTTCTCCATTTTAGGCTCATTTTAAATGTGCCAGATTATTGATCTACAGGTGTGTGTTTTAAAATTTGTTTGTCCCCACCATGGAAACAGTTAATACTGATAGATTGAAATGCTACGCGGTGGATATTTTGGTATCATTGTCTCTTAAATAAGACGAAGAACTAATTTTAAGCAGAATAAAACCTGTCCTATGTTTAGATTTCTTTTAAATGAAACCTGCACAGCTCTCTTTAGATGCAGGATCTGGTTTCGTGGCTGCTACAGTACATCTGCCTCTGAACTAGAATCTGACCTTTGACCCTAGGGAATACTTGTTGAGCTGCCTGATTATGAGGTTGTATGGTAACCAGGTAAGAGAGCCGGTGTTTGATCAGCGGAGTGCATCCTCTAACCTTAACCAAACACAAGGTCCTATAGATGACTGTCTTGCGGCTGCTGTTGACCCGGGGTGACCCTGTGTGGTCAGGGAGGAGTAGCTTTTAAAGATGCAAATTCCTGTTAAACTTTGGGTTGGCCACATCTTGAGTTGGCATGCACGTTCACGCTGAATGATTTAACCTTTGACCCTTGTGTGATTTACCCGATGTCACCATGGCAAGGCCCCCTCTAAAGCCTTCTTGGAATTCCTGAAGTACGTTAGCAAAGTAAAGAAAAAGGAAATACCTGCCTTGTATGTTTTAAACCAGTTAGATGCAGTCGTCCAATAAGTATTTGGCCAAGTGGCTTTTTTTTTCATTTTAAGGATTTTGTTAATGTTAGATTCAAGATTATAAAACAATAGATATACCACCATTCAAAATTTTGGGGTCTGTGAGAGTGTTTTACATTTTCACAAGAAGTCTCTTTTGCTCACCGAGGCTGCATTTATTTGTTAAAAAATGCAGTAAAAACAGTAATATTGTAAAAGTAAAATTATTAATATTTTAAAATGTAATTTATTCCTGTGATCACAAAGCTGAATTTTAAGCAGTCACGTGATTATCATAATATGAAAATTCAGTCATATGTTAATTTGGTGCTCAAGAAACATTTCTTATTATTTTCGATGTTAAAAACAGTTGTCCTGTTTAATATTTTTGGGAAAACTGTGATGCATATTTTCAGGATTTTTAAACGTCTAACATTATTTATTTGCAGATGTCACTTGATTTTTATATTTTACTGCTAATGAAGTGAAATGTTCCAAATACTTTTTTAGGGCCAATGCAGTTTTAACTCTAGTCTGTTTTTAGTATAGGGAGAGGACCAATACAGCAGAAGCTCATAAGGATCACATCGGGTAATAATGTGAAATAAGGTCAACAGCAACTGAAGTGTCTTTGAAAAAGTTTGTCTGTGCTCATAACTGGCCAAACACATGAGCTGCCATTAATTGAGCTACCTTTAGATCGTCCACATATGGAACAGCTCTATCCCTTCTATTCCCTCAGCCAGGATCAGGTTAATGCAACATGATCTTACATTCTAAAATAGTGATATAAAAATATACTCTAAAAAGCCTACACATGAGCACACAGACATCCGTGAGTATGCACAGGACACAAGTGTATTTTCACTTATTCATAACACTGATTTGGATTTGAACTAATGCTGGTCACACATTTACAAGTATTTGATGTACAGTATTTGTTACATGCAGTTTCCTGGAAGTATGTCCTGAGACACACCCACTTGCACATAAATACACCCGTGAGTAAAGCTCATGACTCAAATGAAACTCCTATGTATGGCACAGCCAATGAGTATTGAGGGATTACTTTTTGTAATGTGATGATGATTCATGTCATAAAGCATTCCCGTGTGAAATACACGGATCATCTTGGGAAAGTCAGCTCTTTATATTTAGAAAACCCAGGCTGGGGTACAGTCACCCTCTTTGAATGTGAATGATAAGATCACAGTCTGCTTACATAGAATGACAGCATGTTATACATTCTTTATTGAAATTTCCTAATGCATTGTTAACTAGTTTTGTTATGGTTTCTTGAATGTGTAGTTTTGCAACAGAGCTTTTTAGCTTAAAGGGATAGTTCCCCTAAAATGTCATTCCAAACCTAAAAAAAAAATTGCGGAACACTGTAAAAATATATTTTCAAAAAAGGCTATCAAATGAATGTTGGCAGGGTCTAGTGTTGTTTTGGGCCCCACTGATTTTTATTGTATTGACAAAAACAGAAACAAATGAGTACATGAATACAGAATTGTCCATTTTTGGGTCAATTTGAGTCGCAGAAAAGCAGTTAAATTGCATGATCAACAAACGTTAGCATAACATTGATTATTGACATTGGAGCAGCTTGTAACTGTAAGTGGAAAATGAAAAGGAGCATGTGGGAGTGCAGTGAATTTTTTTCCTGTCTGAGGCCTGTATGCACATCTTAAAGAGGGAAAGTTTGGGTAATGGAAGTTATGGTGTTCCGAACTGGAATATAATATTATTAATACACTGTGAAAACTTTTTTTTTTTTTTTGTGGAGAGAGAGGGTGGAAAGAAGTAGGCTGAGAGAAATGTTTTATGCTGTGGATTTTGTGTAGTGGACAATGGAGAATTGTGCTGTTGCATTATTGGACATGTTACTTGATTAGCATAATTCCTTTATTAAATGAGGTGCTAAAACAATGCACACATAAACTCAGCAGACATCAGCAGATGTCTTGGTGAATTCCTTGGTGAATGTATATATGAAATGATAGTCAGAAAAATCAGTTAATTAATTAATTTGTTTCTTTTTTGATTATTACATTTAAAAGATCAGACTTTTCTTGCTAATATATTAAAATATAGGAGAATATGGTGCTCACACTTCAGGAGAAAAAAACATTTTATTCAGAGGCCCAAACTGAGAAAAAATATTACATATTACTGCTTATTTTCTCATCTCTTCAGGATTTCCCACACGTCTGCGGGCAGCACCTTATGTTTTAGATTTGTAGATTTGAATGTTTTTAGACCGGCTTTGGTATCCATTTGATTCTTTCAAAATTCCTAATGTGTCTTTAAAAAAATATATATTTATACAGTATATAAACCAATTTTTGCAGCCGTTAATGAAAACCCTGTTTTTGATCATTTTAGCTTATGATCGATGATCATGATTGATTGCTCACACTTGAGGAAGAATAAATGTGCTATCTGTCTGTGACTAATTGTCAGTAGTTTAAAAATTTGCTAGGTTGGTGTGGAATTTCTGTCACTGGGATACCAGGAATGTCTGCAGCAAACTCCCCATCCGCCTACACATAAACTTGAACCAAGAAACATGGGAGCTGTAGAAACATCTTAGTCACTTCACTGTGTTGAGTCATGGAATGTTTAGTCATTGTATAGTACTGTAGATTGTAGTTTTCCTGTTTATGCTGTCGAGACAAACCCAAGGAAGATGACTAAGATGATGTCTATGCAAGAGAAGGTAAAGTCTATTTGTATGCCAATACATGAGTGTGTCAAATGGTATTTACTGACCCTCTCAATAAAACATCAGTTTATCCTATCGCCCAGCTTTAAACCGCAACATGTGGATAAGTAGGTATTACAAACATTAACTTCATACATATTTGTGAAGTTGCTTTGAAACAACATGTATTGTGAAAACCGCTATTTACAAACACAATTGACTTGACTTGACTCAGAAAACTATATTGTCTAAGGCACGAGCATGTAGAGCAGCGGTTTTAGCTTTGATCAGTGGCATGCTAGGCCAGTCTGATGCCAGGAAAGCTATATCAGGTTGCCATGAATGCCATGTGTGTTCATTAGGCCTGTTGGCAGAGTACTGGGTGAGGGCTATTGTTCAGGATTGTCAGAGACTGCACGCAAATCCAGTACTGACACATAACTAGGAAAGTGAAAAAGAGAAACATAACCAGGCCAAAACCACATTGCCTGTTTGTTTTAGTTAGTTAGTTAGTTTTGTTTAAATAAATCCTACACCATATATATTTATATATTTATTTATTTATCTATCTATTTATTTATTTAAAATAAGACTCAGACCAAACTTTGTGTTTGTTTATTGCAAAAGTATTGAACAAAAATAAAATTATTAAAAATATATAATTAAAGTGTTTGTTAATAAAACTTAATATTTCATGAAAAATGCAAATATTTCTAGCAAATATATTGTTAAAAACATTGCTCATTCTTTGTGTGACAAGTAAAAAATACTACGAATTAATACATTATTCCTGATACACTATGGTGCAGTTCTCTGGTAACAAGCTGTGTTTTTTTGTTGTTGTTGTGATAATCACACTAGAAATATGAATCAGCAGAAGACCCCGCAATGTTGTCTTGACAAAAATTGACTGACTCACAAATAAGATGAAATTTTGTGGTGAGTTTCATGGAAAGTTGAACAGAAGTTTGAGAATTCTTGGAAGGCGTTGTGCTGGTATTTGTCAACTGTCAGCACAGAATTAACCAGTGAATGTTGACTGATGAAGTGTAATTTAGTGTTTGGCTTTTGTGTTTATTCGTCTTGACTGATGGCTCAGTAACTTATTGGGAAATAAATGTTACTCAGTGAGCACAGAATGCATCTTTTCGGTACTTAGGGCTGTATTATTTTTACAAGTAAACTTTTTCAAGACATTGTTGTACTATAGGATCAACATCTTGAGAAATTTGTTTAAACGTATAACAAAAAAATTCCTTCAGAAAAACATTAGGCAGAGGTTTCAAATAATCAGCCCGATGGTAGCCATGATATCAGATTGGCCAAGGTCCTACTTAGTAAACAGTGTAAACCTTGATTCTGAGTGTTAGAAGAGAAGCTCAAAATCAAGGTCTCTCAAATCTCCTTTTATTTTGCTTTACTCTACAGGATTTCAAAGAGGATAGACAGACAGACAGACAGACAGACAGACAGACAGATATATAGATAGATAGATCACATTACATGGCGGATGTTTTCAATGAAACTACTTTTTCAAAAAACCGGCTATGAGGAGATAGGATGAAAAGTTGCAAAAACTTCTGTTTGTTGACAGTGTGCTGTCTGACATGTATCTATGGGGACCGTCCAAACAGTCCCCTGCGACTCCATTGCACTGTGTGAAGTGGGCTGAGGGGTCAGAGAGAGAGACAGGATGAGTGATCTACACTTGAAAGAGTAAACAGGTCCATGCAAGTTGCTGAATTCTACAAGCTTTTGTGAGGTGACAAAAATAAGACCCAGGTCAGAGTGTTTTGGAATCAAAATCAACAAAGTCAATGGGAGTGGGGGGGTTATGTCATCAACTACCTGACCAGTATTTAGTAATATTGTATCACACAAAATATTCTCAGCATATTAGAATCTGAAGGGTCATGTGACACTGAAGACTGGAGTAATGATGCTGAAAACTCAGTTTTGCCATCACAGGAATAGATTAATTTTTTTTTAATATTTTAAAATAGAAAACACTTATTTTAAATTGTATCAATATTTCACAATATTATAAAATAACCAATAAGTACATATATTTTAAAGAGCTGTGGAATATTTATTCTCCACCTGCTCTAATGCAGTATTGATCAGAAAAAAAGCAATGGCTTCTTTTCCAGCAGTACAATTACTTTTTTTTTTTCTTCACTTTTTGATACTATTGGAGTGGATCAAATGCACTGCAGCTGGCCAGGACTCTAGACAGTGACTCAAATTCAGAGGGAAAATCATATTTTTTATTTTTTTGGCATAACTGAGCTGAAGTGCCATTTATACTAACAGCAAGCCATTATACATTTCCAGAACACATTTATAGTTCCTAGATATGCATTAATAAAATACGCCCAGACTATTCATGTAAACTATGCTGTACAAGTTAGTTATTCATTTCAGAAATATGAGAATGTTAACTTAAAAACACGTTTCAGTATTCTGAACTTGACAGGGTGTTGCTACGTAGTTTGCAAAGGTTGGCCAATCAAAAATCTTTAGCAGATAATAATACCTTTGAAGTAAAAGGTATCAGATAAAAAAACCTTTGAAGTAAAATATGAGTAATGTAGATTGGAGGTTTGATATTATCAGGATTTTCAGAGAATAATAATTTACATTTATGTCTGTTAATCACAGAAAGCAATCATATGGCTTCAGAACACCTGTTATGGTACTTTAAAAGTGGATGATTTTTGTAATGTTTTGATGCTTTTTTGTAAATTTGGAGCTTGACAGTTCCAGTTCTCATTCACTTAAATTATATTCATTGAACAGGGCAGGTAAGATCTTGTCAATATATGAAAAAGGCTTTAATGTCATATCTTCTAAAAAAAAAAAAAAAAAAAATAGTTAAAATTTCAAGCTTGAACCCCTTGAACTTTACTTTGTATTCTGCCTTATGGCTATGACAAACTCATAGAGGTAGAATAAAAAAGGGGCACTGAAAAAAAAACAAGCAGAGATAGAATAACGGAGTGTGTCAGGGAGGGAGGAAGAGAGAGAGAGCTGCTAATCTCAGGAGCTCCAGCAGTAGGCCAGCCTGACTGCTCTCAAAATGCTGTGTCATCTAGTCTGTATGGGGCTTGTCTCTGTTTGTGTGTGTTTTAGCCACGAGAATATTCTGTGTCCTGGCTTTGATTGTGCACACACATCAGTTATTACAACAACAACAGTCTGATGACAAAATCAAATAATGCTTTGGCAAAGAAGATTAGGTGATCTGATGATGTCATTGATTAGTCTAGTTCAAGTCTGTCTGCATAACTATCAAGTAGACTTCCTTGCAGGAGCATTACAGCATTGCAGTAAGTACACTATAGCATGCTTTGCTGAGTCACTGTAGATGTTGATTGCTTCATTCATTATGAAAAATAGAGCATGTAATGAGATTATTAGTGTTGTTGATTATCCTTGACATGCCATGTAATGTTTGGAAAGCTTAAACACATGAGCCGAGGTCTAAAGCTGAGTGTGTGTGTGCATGTGTATACATGTGAAAATTGATTTTAAAATCACACCTTAATTTTGAGCTGACACATGCATAAACACTAGAGGTGGAAAGATACATGTATTTTTACCGAACCGCCACGGTACGGACATCTCGGTTCGGTGCATGAGGCCTTACAACGAATACAGGCAATTCACCCCCAATCCAGAAGGGGACGCCCGCAGAAATGTAATGCTGGCCACCGGCCGAAGAACAGCGAATGCTGTGAGTTGCGCACTTGAAAACAAAGACCACTAGACAGTGACCATGTGCTAATTCTGAATGCGTCTCTCACAGACTGACAAAGGAGTATACTTTAAAGGCTTGTGCACACAACTGTTTTCAAAATGGAGCTTTGCGCTCATGTATTGTACCTCTCTCATTCGGCACAAATCCAAATATTCCATTTTATACCATATTTGTGATGCAACGTTTCTGAATGCTAAACTCCAAATGATAGGCTTTGTCCTTCAGTTCCAATTAGGGTTGGGAACTGAGAACCGGTTCTTATTCAGAACCGGTTCTGAATCAATCAGTTTCCCACGACTATAGTGTAAAAAACATCAACTTTGAAGCACATGCTGATTGATGGACCAGCATTACTCAACATTACTTACTACCTTCCAGCAACACTACATTTAATGAAGGTAAAATAGTAAAACAACATAATATTAGTTCATTTAAACGGAACTGGAATCAGAACCTGAAAATTTGTATACTGTAATATATGTTGAATTTTGACATTGCCAAACTTTAAATAAAGTTGACAGTAAGTAATAAACAGTATTGAGCATTGAGTAGTTGAGTATTGTGCATTTTTCCTTACCACTATTTTTTAAATAGTTGTTTAATGATTTTAACGGAACCGGAATCAGAACCGGATCCATTAGGCGGAACCGGAACGGGAAAAATTCTAACAATTCCCAATCCTAGTTCCAATGGTGACACAGAGGTGGTGCGCTGATGTTTGGTTCACTGTATTTTATTTTGATAAACTACCAACTGTGCTGTCAAGCTAGCAATGCTGGAACTGATGTGTTTTGGATGTGTGTGTGTGTGTGTGTGTGTGTGTGCGCACCGGTGCGATCACTTCAACTGTTTCCTTATACCAGCAGAATCAACTTTAAACACTTATTGTCTTTTTAATAATGTATCACTTTATAAAGTTCTGCTTTTATTTGTGTACACTCACAATGAAAACAAAACATTGTTCTTTTTAAAATAAAGAAGAAAAAAAGTATGTCACTTTCTGCCATTTGAGTTTCCTTTCTGTGAACAAATTAAGCCTGTCAACAAAGTAACTGAAATTCAGCATATATATAAAAAAGTGAGTTTTTTTTTTTATTGTGCTACTGTCTGTTCAAAATAAATGAAAAGAAAATGAGCATAGTATATTTGTTTATTTTCCCCTGTTGTACCGAAATCGTATAGAACCGTGAGCCCTGAACCGAGGTACGCACCGAACCATGACATCTGTGTACCACTCCACCCCTAATAAACACAAGTTAATGAGCGGTCATTCTCACATTTAAATAGCTTTGCAAGACCTTCATGGATTATATAAATGAGTAATAGACAGAGAATGAGTAATGCTTGTTTGATAATCAAATGTAATCAATGATTTAATCATTCACATAATCTTGTTTTCACAGGCTTCCAGGAGCCAAAAACAATGCTCAAGCATTTTCTGAATTCAATACATCAACTTTATATTTGTTTCATTTTGTCTTGTGTTTTGTGTGTGTGTGTGTTTTTGTGGTTTTTTTTTTTTTACACTTAGCTTTTTATATAAATCTGTCTAAGGGTTGTATTTATAGATAAAATGAATAGTTATTATTTTGCACTGGAAAATGTTAAAAATATGAAGTTAAGTCAATACCACAAGAGGAGGCTTGTGAGAGTGGCTCTTTTGTCGGTGCACTTTGAGCAGTTTTAGCCTGTTTTCATTGGACACTGCTGCTGTCATATTGAATTAGAGAATCAGATTGAAAATATGGAGATTAAATGAGTCATAAAAGATAATCTGTGGGTGCATTTAGCCTAAAAAGAACAGCTTGTAAATAGTTTTAATGGAAAGCATTTGTAGTCATCATGTAAAGACACCAAGCTAAATTAGTGGCTATACAAATTACAGGGAAAGACCGAGAAGACCAAGGTTTTTGCTTTCTTGTGTAGATTCTATCCTTGTCTTTTAAAATTCTCATCCTCTTTCTTTTGCATTTCACTTCTTTATATCTGTCTCTGTTTTAGTTTATACATTCTGCATCTGTCTCACACCTTCAAAAGTCTCATCAACACATACAATTTGTACCTACCCTGCATTCTGATTGGCTCAGGCACCCCGTGGGACCCATAGGGATGGGATGGGCTGGAGGAAAGAGGGAGAAAGAGGAAGAAGTGAGGGTGGGGTACTCTTCACATCGCAGTTTCCCTGCAAACAGGGAATGAGCAAGTGTGAGAGAGGGAGTGAGTGAGTGAGCGAGAGAGAGCGAGAAAGAGGATCAAAACAGAGAAGCCACACGATCAGCAAGCAGCACTGCAGACTTAGCTGAGAGGAGGGCAGAACTGAATCCTGAAGTCTTGCAGAGGCGTGGCTGGAGAAATCTTACTGGACTGACCTCGCGCAACGCACACACACACACAAACGCTCCCAGGAAACCAGCCTGACAGAATCCAGTGACATGGACACAGCCCGGTCCATCCAACACGAGATCACCTCTCTCAAAGGTACTTATCAATGCAGATCAATTCCTAGAGGAAAGCGCTGGTTAGCTGTTTAATGGGATGGGAATGGATTTTAAGGAGGCATGTGAATGGCATGCAAAGTTGTGAATTCCATTGTGTCCTCTCTGCCTCAACTTTGCTATGTTTTTTATGAAGGGAAGGGCCGGGTCTTTTGTGCAGGGGCCCGCATGCTTGAACTCCAGCCGTGTTTGGGAGCTCGTCTGGTTCTTTTTAACTGTGTTGGGAAGCAGCAGGGTTCTGCGTCAGCCATGCGGCACGTTCGGTGCACTGACTGCTGCATCACCACGGTAACAGGCAGCACAGTGGCATGGGACCCCCCCACCCCACCCCCGTTCCCATTATAGAGCTGCTTGTGGTGTACAAGACAAGTGGACCAGGAAGTCTGATGTTGTAACACGCAGTGTTTTTATTGGATAGATGTCTGTTATTCAATATTAATTGATGCAGATTCAACAGAGGAAGAGAGAGGGTGAAGTGTCAAATACCAATATAGATATTCACATTTCATACATGACTCTGGGCACGTTAGAGGGCAGTATAAACTGAGTTATATAGGGTTGCAATGACAGTTTTGTAGTTAAAGCTGAGTCCTCCTCAGGTTGGGCTGGGGCTGACAAATACTGATTGCTGATAAGGTCTGTCCATCGGAGCATGAAAGTGGACCGGCACTAAATACCTGGGGATTAGGCCTCTGGTGGCATTTGGTTACTGGCAAAGGTGGTTTTGAACATGAATCAGATATTAGTGTTTGTTTTTGTGTCTTGGTGCTAAAAGGAACTGAATATTTTTGTTGATCTGTCTCTTGGTTATGTGGTTTTGAAGGGATTTCAAAACTAAATTAGGATTCTACTCGAGTCAGAACATTAGCGTAACCTTGTGTGTTTCGACATTTGCGATTTAGTAAAAGTACAGTTGTTGGATTAGGGAAGATATTGGCTTACATTGCAAATGTGCTTAGTCATAACTTGAGTAGCATTATCTACTGTTTAGTTTGATTATAAGCCCAATTACACATACTTATTATTTCCACATAATTTTTTGTACTTTGACTTGTTTTATTTTCAAGTTTCTGATTTCAAAGAGATTTATTTTTCTCATCTTATTTTATTTTGCTCAAGAGACTTGTACTTTAGCACAATAGAGTTTCAGCAGAAAACAAATTACTTTTTTTAAAAGATATTTATGCTTTTTTGATTTTAGAGTCACCTAAAAGCACAGAGTAATTTAGAAGACACTTTTACTGCTCTCAATAATAAAGATGGCTTGCTGGCTCTGGGTCATTGCAAGAGTGTTTTTGGGCCAGTTTAATTGAACTGTCACTAGTCCTGCTGGGCCAGTGCTGTACCTTATTTTGTTTATTTTAATATATATATATTTTTTTGAATGTAACTACCGTACAGCTATGACTCTCGTGATTTACTCTTCTTCATATTTTAAATAGGAATAGGGGAGCACATATAAGTGGCTGACTTTACCACATTTTACTGTTGTTATTGTTTTTTTTTTTTCTGGTGTTTAGAAATAATAGTATCTCACCTATTTCCTCCTTATTACCTTATTGTGACTGGCCACATTTCTGATGACTGTGAGCATTTGTTGACACATGAATGTGTTTGGTCATGTGGTAATTCATTCATCTAGCCAAAGTCAGAAATTTTTTTTGGAGCTTAATTTTAAAAAATGGACTGTGGAGAATGTTTTGAGATCTGAATGATACATCATTTACTATGACAAACATCAAACTACTCCCTTCAAGCTGCAAAAATGGCAGTTATTACTCTTTATTTTTGGCTGTTCACATTCCTTTTAATTATTTAGTTTCTCTCTTTTTCCTACTTTGTCTGAAAAGGGTATTTAGTCTCAAGCAGAGTAATTTTCGGTCTAAATGTGTCTATTCTGATGAATCACTGGCTGCAGCTCGAGTGTGTTTTAATGGAGCTGCTAAGTATCCAGAAAGCCTTCAGCTGTTGTGACCAGAGTGAATGTTTTCTCAATTGTCAGAGCAGACAAAGGATTCTCACCCCATCAAACAGTCCAGAGAGTCTTAGTTAATATGCCTGACAGCCTCTACCCTTGTACTTGCCCACTTCATTGAGGGGTCACTTTCTGCTGGACACACTCTTGGCAGACTTAAAGCAGAGTTGGGTGTGATCTACCTGTCAGGAATATTAATGGCAGTGAAAGCTGCTTGTACTTTTGAGATTTACACTACCGTTTAAAAAGTATTTTTTATTAAAAAAAAAAAAAATGTATACTTTTATTCAGCACAGACAGATACATTAAATTGATCAAAAGTGACAGTAAAGACGTTTTTTTAATGTTACAAAAGATTTCAATTTCAAGTAAGTGCTTTTGAACTTTCTATTCATCTAAGAATTCTGAAAAAAGTATTGCAGCAACATTTTCAACATTGATAAGAAATTACTTGAGCACCAAATCAGCATATTAGAATGATGTTTAAAGGATCATGTGACACTGAAGACTTTGCCACCACAGGATTAAAATACATTTAAAAAAACATATTTAATTTTTTTTTAAATTTTGCTGTCTTTACTGTATTCCTTATCAAATAAATGCAGCCCTGGTGAGCAAAACAGGCTTCTTTCAAAAACATTTTAAAAATCTTACAGACCCCAAACTTTTTAACAGTAGTGTATATATTAATATTATTTCATAAAAGTAAAAATTAGACAATAATAATTATGTTTTTAAAATAATAATAATAATAATAATAATAATAATAATAAAATCTATATTGTGTACCAGTGAAAATGTAGGATGGGCAAGTAGAAATCTAAAATGGCTTCACCAGCTTAATTCTCCGGTGTGCCACAACCACAATAAATTAAATTGATGTTTAAAATGAAACTTTTATCCATATTCATAGCTCTCACTGTTTTTGCTGTCCAGTGACCAGCCAAATGCCTTTTGCTTTCCACCTAATTTGCCTCAGATTAATGCTATACTGGATCCAGACCCAGATTCCCTCTTAATGAGCATTTGGCCTTTTTACCTTCTCTTTTATGTCTGCTAGATGATTTTCTTTCACTGCTGCACCATAGAGACAGCATGTCTGGTGCAGGAATTTTGTTGAACATGGAGATCAAATGAGTTATTGTCAGTTTTACGAAGAGTTAACAGTTTGAATTGATGTGCTTCAGAGAAAGAGTTTGGATGGTAAATTCTGGCTTCATCTAGGCCTCTTCAGAGAAAAGCTGTGCAGAGGTTGGCATTTATTTATTGTGTTTTGGCTGTCTGCTCACTTTCACATTTTTACATGCATTTAAACATATGTCTTCACCAAAGCACTTTTCTTTAATCTGTCAGTCGCAATAATATTTTTCTTTCTGGAAATAGATGTGTGGAGTTAATAGTTTCAGGATGTTGTCTGAGTGTGAGTGTGTGTTTGTACAGGCCATGTCAGGACAATCACTACTGCCAGGGATTCAGGAATCTTGAATATTGCAGTATTTGCATATGGCTATTTTTGTCTATTATACTGATTAGATTCACTGTTGTGTCTCATCACTTACCTTAGCCTTATATCAAAGATCACAAACCTCTGATGAGGAGCAAAACGTTGTTGATAATTTTGTGGTTAATGGGTGTGTAATTTAATGTGGAAAGATCTGATCCTCATCAGGTGATGTAGATATTGATTTATTCTGCAGCTGGCCTAAATCTGTCGTTTATTCTGCTTTAGGAAGGACAAATACCATAGAGTGCACTTATGGACTACACAGAAATCAGAGAAACAAACAGAGACTGACGTAAAGGAGTCACATCCTTGTGTTGATAGAATTAATAATTATGTCATCAGCCATTCCAGTCTTTTCTATTCTCTAAGACCACACCCTGCTGGGCTACATTTCAGGCACTATGAAACTCAAAACATCTGATATCTGGTTGTAATTAGTAGATTACAGTATCAGATAAGTGTTATTAGTACGCAATGACCTTGAATTCATTTATTTAAAAAGTATTCTGATGTCAAATACATTTTTTTTTCTATTTAAGCTTTCCTTTCCTCTGCTTATCATTGACATGCAATTAGTAATTTGATTTAATAAGCTCACAAGTTATGAGTCTTGTTACAGTCCACATGTTCATGTTTCCCTGTCATGTTTTTTTTTTTTTTTCCTGCAACATGACTTCATTAAATATTACATTCAAATGCAGGAAAGAGATGTTTTCAAAAACAAATTGTATTTGTTTTTATGACTTCTGTTTGTTCCAAACTCAAATGATTGGTGTTCTTTTGTGGAAAACAAAAGTTGAATGAAGACTTGACAAAAAGACACTAAATATCATGTTTTCTGTAGTCATATGATAACTTTGTGAGGAACAGGCCTAAACGTAAATGATTATTCACTGAAAAACTAAGTTTATGAGAGAAGTAGCAATGAACAAATCATTCTATTAAGTCAGATCTGTTTGAAAACCTGAATGAAGTTTTAATCTAGTTTGAATATAATAATTTGTTCATGAATCATGAGGATTGGCCCAGTTTTTGAGTTCAACTCACTGAATCTGGTCACAGCGGTTATCAAAGAAGCTTTTCAGTGAATTCCAACTTAAATTTTAGTCTGTTCGTCAAACAATATTACAACTTCAGAATACTAAAAATTCATTACACATATGCTTATGAGTCCTTTTTAAAAATAATGTTCCCACTCATTGTAAATTTTAGATTTTATATGTTCAACAGGATAAAGCAAGTCAAAAAATTAGAAATGACACAAGCGTAATTTTCATTTTTATTTTGAATGGAGTGATTTTTTTTTTTTTTAACTCATAAGTCTTCTGATCCAACACTGCCTGTATGCCTCCAAGAACTCAGTAACTGATGTTATTGAATCAAATCTTGTCTTTACTCTTCACTCATATCAAATGATTGTGCCTTTAATTCAACTCATTTCTCTTTTTAACCCCAGCCAGTTACAATAAAACTGCATTACAAGCACTGTTGCTGATGGAAAGGAGAGTTCGGAGAGGCAGCCTTGTGATGGAGGCCTCTGTCAGCATTTCTCCTCAATATCAAAAGTGTTTGTAGGCTGTAAAGGGCTGTAAAAGATGATTTTGCTGATCCTGGTCCATATATTCCGACAATATAATGTCAGCTTGCTTCAGTAATTGTTTCAATTAATTAAGGTAATTGTGAACTCATACCTGCAGTGTCCAGTAGGTGGTACCCTCACAAAGATAATGTCACGGAGCTCCTTTTGGTAATGCTCACTACTAGGATGCAGCTGTGGCCCCAGTAAGGGGTTTATTGTGTCTAATCGAGGGTTAATGTTGTAAAGTGAACTACCATCCTGCAGGAGAACCTTTTGTGCCATGGCTGCTGTTTCCTGAGCTTTATTTTCTTTTGTTTCAGCTGCATTCTGTTCCCTGCCTGTTTTTAATAGCTAGCACATTGAAGGAGCCAGGTCCTGTCTGATGTCTTTAACAACTTTTCCCATAAAAACAGACATCAGTTTATATGTCAGCACTCGAGCTAACACCTAAGAGCTATTTTGAATGATGGACATTTAGCCTCTGAGGCTGTAAGTGTGTAAACCATGAATGTTAATGCTAATGTTTTCTCCTTTCTCTTGTTTTTCAGGTAAGTTGCTGTTTCTCTCAGAGCTGTAGGTGTGGTAAGCTTGTCTGTCTCTGGTAAGGAAGAGAATGTTTAACAGGAGCCAAGACATTTGACAACAAGACCATTGGCATCAAATGTCAAACATCTGCTCATCTGGAATGATGTTGGTTTATCCCTCTCAAAGGGAGTGTTATGAGAAAAACATGGGTAATTTTTACCTTTTAAAGTCACATGACTTAAAAGCATTATTAAGTATTGATTATAAAGTACCATGGTATTCTTTGAAGTACCTTAAATGTAGATGATATGCTACATAATCATGGTAATCATTTAGCACCATGGTATTGTACTGTATATTTTAAAGTATTACCATGGTAGTACTGTTTTTAAAGGCCAAAAGAGGGATGTTTATTATTAAATAAAAAGTAAAAATATATACTACCATATATATTTTTTTTAATGTCAATCACTGTAGTATGTTGATTTGGTGTTAAAGAAACATTTTTTATTATAAATGTTGGTGCTAATATTTTTATGAACAGTGATTCAGTGACTGTTTTTACAGGTTTCTTTGATGAATGGAAAGTTCAAAAGAACAGTATTTATTTGAAATATAAATATTTTTCAACATTATACATGTCTTAACTGTTACTTTAGATCAATTTAATGAATCCTTGCTGAATAAAAGTTACTTTCTATAAAAGAATTCAAATTTTTACATGGTAGTGTATCATAAACATGTATGACAGGATATGGCAGTAAGCAAAAGAAAACATGTTTATGAGACAACCTAACAAATTAGTTGGTCTGTCTGAAGCCTGGTTTTCATGAAAAGAAAAAATAAGTAAACATCTCCTTCAGAAAATGTCTCCTGTCGCGCATTTGCACACTATGCACACTTTGTATGGAAATGTTAGACTTCTCCCGGACATATGCTTTTAATCCCTCACCATTTTGTTATATAACTGACATTCAGCTCAATTGGCAGTTAAATTGCTAAGCCGAAGGCTCTGTGGCAGTGCCAAGTCTGGTCTGGAAAGTGGTGTGGTACCACATAATAGTTCAGAGAAGGTCTCATGAGGATCTTGCCACATTGGCGGAGTCCAGGATCTGACTCAGCCAGGAGCCTTTTTGTAAACCAACAGGAATGAGTTTCCTGTTTGCCAGGGTGTTATGGTGGTAAAGTTTAGGGAAGTAAATTGGCCTTTTGGTGAGTAAATTAGAAGTAAATTTGCCTCAAGAACCACACCCAAGTTACCAAATGGTCCGATTGTTAGTAATGTTTCTTGAGTTCTGTTACTGCCAGAGGGCACATATTGTGCTTCTATGGATTTTGTATCAGTGGTCATTGCATTCATGGCTACTTGAAGTTCTTGGTGTACTTAGGTCTGTAAGGTATCAAGTTTTCTTAAAGATATCTCTAAGGCTCCAGCGTTAGTAATGTGGTAACGTAATACAGTGGTTCATATTGGCGTGTGGCACCTGTAATGCTGTTGAGCTGTTGACTGAACTTTCCCTTCATTCATATCAAGGATGAAGTTTCTACTTTCCACAAGCTGTTTAAATGGAAGCAACATATATTCATAATCACAAATTTAGTTTGCAGAATTCACAGGGTGTTGTGGTTGGATGCTAGGACATGTCTATGTGGTTTCTAAGATGTTGGTAGTGTAACCCCTCTCCCCTCTCTTCACGCCACACCTCGTTCTTGCTCCGAGTGGGTCTCGAACCCGGGCCTCCGGCATGGGAGGTGGACGCACTAACAAGGAGGCTAAATGACTGCAGAAATCACTAGTGCATCTCTTGAGATCAGCGGAGTGAGGTTTTACCTGCACAGCACCTACTCGCTGGCCTCCGTTACACTAGGTTTGGAGTGTAACGTAGGATGTTGTGGGTGTTTGTTAGGTTGCTTGGTGGTCTCTTATTGGCCAGAATAGCCCATGTTCTGTAATGTAAGTCTATGGGATTTTTTGCCATGTTTTATGGTTTGCCAAGCAAAAATTACAAGTCTGATTTCTTAGAAGTAAAAGCAAATCTTTTCTCAATATGCTTTGTCGTATCACTATTGATGCACTACTATTTTTAAATGCTGAAAATACTTGTTTTTATCCAGTTATAGCTAAAAAAAAATTATTACGTTAAATGACTCTGCAATGTCATTCTATAAATACAATAATATTTTAATTCGATTGATAGGAAATCTAGAAAGCTTGCTAATAGAAAAGTATTCTTTATAATAAGCTTTGAAGGTGCTGACTTTATCCTATGTCATTATTTAGATCCAGCGGTTTCTGTTCTGTTTTATTTTTAGGTGAACTCAGAAAAAAGTATTAGATTACTTCTTTAGACAGTGAAGTGCCTGTTCCAGGAAAGTCTTAAAGTGCTGGTTTGTTTTCCAGTGTTGCTAGAGACCATGCCACATTTGGCTATGGCTGCTGTTATGGACACCTTCAGTCATTACTCATTGTCTGTATGAGTCATTTTAGGTTGCGGTGGCAACAATCGATGGTTATTGACCACACCCAGCAGGCGCTCAAAGTGCTGACTCACTCGCTCACGTCCGAGGCAAAACAGCGCCCATCTCATGAGGGTATTGGGCTCGACCTTCCTGCATCCTTTCCTGTTGCCATGGATCTCTTTCTGTTCCTGCTTAGATTATATTAGGTTCCCATCCCTGACATAACACTCTTCTAGATAAGTTAATTTTGAGCTAATGGGGTGCTGTTCAGCTGGAAGTCTTAATAGTTAAGACTGAAACTAATTTTAGACAGTTTAATTCATCAATAGGGTACAAGAGGCTTTGCTATATTGTGAAATTATTGCTAAAAGGCCTTTTTAGGCACCAAGGTTGTGTGCCATTTAGAATTCATAGAAAATGCCTTTTAAATTTGAATTAGGAATTGTTTTAGTAATTTGTGTTTAGTTTGCATGTTTTATCATATTTGATAAAGTAACATTTGAGAACCAGAAAACATAATTTCCTTCTTTGTTACAAGTGCATAATTTAGAATGTAGCTATGGAACAAAAATATATATATCTGCAATGGCTGCCATAGCTGTTGCCATATTATAAATATAATATGACTGTAATGCTGTTAGTTAAAACACTTTGGGACAAATACATTGGGAAGAAGAACACCTGTTCTTATCTGTCGTTGGAAAATTGCTACTGTAGATAATTGAGGTGTATGGAGTAACATATAATTAATGAATTTTTTTTGTGTTGCGTAAGTGAGAGCGAGTGGAAAAATACGTAGACTGCATCTGCAAAACTCCCTGAAAACATAAATCAGTTTGTTTTCAAATCGCTCAATATGTTAAGCATTTTGTGTCAAAATATAGACTTCATTTTTGTTCATTGTCCTGTGTTGGAGCACTTTCCCACTGCCCCGTAATGTCAAGAGTGCAGGGGTGTGTTGAATGGTTTGGAGAACAACCATGTGCAATAAATTCCACCCCATAAACCAAGCACTGGAATGCGTGAGAAGCGCCAGTTGTGATGGGAAACTGTTTTAGGAACACTTTATCTGCAGAGGCTTTCAATGAGCTCCTTTCATACAGTTTGTTTTATGAACTGCTCGCTTGCTCCTTCTATGAGATAGTAACTCCATGGCAAAGCTACTTTATGAGAGATGCTCAAATGAGTGTGAGGTCTAAAATGAGCAGTATCTCTAAAAGTGTGCACAACAGCACACTTCCACTCATTGGTGGTGTTTTTTTTTTTTTTTGGTTTATTTGTATAGAGAGTGCCTAATTGTTTTATGCTGTTGTAGATTGATGAGATATGCGTGGTTGAGGCTTTGCAGATCAGTGTGATTTAAGCTCCTCTTTTTCCAGAGGTTCAGACTACTCAAAGTTGTTGTTTACCCAACTTCACCCTAAATCAGTTTCAGCATCAGGCAATGACTAACAGATGGACTTGCGCACTACTTGCGGCTTGGCTTCTGAGAGACTGTTTCCACTTGCAAAATGTTAATTTTTCCTCTTCTCAAGGGGAATCGATTCTCAACCATTCTGAATCTTATTTTAACCAGTTTTTAGCAAAAATAGCATTTCAGAAGTCTCAACAAATACCTCACATTGTCCATCCAGCATGAATTTTCGTGATGGTTTCCCTATTACTGTAATGGTACTGTGGTATTGATGCTAAAACTATGGTACAGTGATATATAACCTGATGCTGAATGATTACCATATTCAAATATCATGGTATTTACAGGGTGCTTTAAAGAAAGCTGTGTTATTACTATATGTCCAAAAACATGGTATTGCCATGGTCTTTGGTACTTTTATTGTTAGTATCAAGCTATATAGTGTTGATTTGAAGCTAACATAGGAAGCCTTACTTGTTTTTGCCGGTTAAGGTGGTCAACTAAAATGGTCTATATATTAGCATCCAAAACACAACATATGCTGGTATTTTCAGCAGGGTGTGTATTACTTTCTAGCCAAATATCTGAAATCTAAACAGATTGTGAAACTTGAAGTCTTAAAACACTGATTTAAATGGAAGACAGATTGCATTTATAAACCTTTACAATATAAATTAATTCTCTGTCACTGAAGCTGCAATAAATAATTATGGATGTTGGGAGCAACTGGAGTACAGATCATCTCTTCATGAGAGATGTGTCTCAGACAATTTCAAAATTGTGTTTGAAATCAAGAAAAAGTCTCTTTTGCATTTATTACTGTCATACTCTGGTGATGGATGATTTGGATATGGCAGTGATTCCTTTATTTCATTCTGCACTTTAAATGATTGAAAATATAACCAGCATTAAACTCTAGAGGGCAGTGTGTAGTTTGGTTAAAGTCATTTTATTACCCCTTATGCCAAATATACATTTTCTGATATATATGATGTGAAACAGACACTCCAACCTGAGACTAAGAGAGCTCGATGTCATTTTCCATGGACATTTTTTTTTCTATGGTCGAACTGTGAGCCATGTTTCTTTCCACACTTTTGGAGTAAGGCCTCATATATATCACCAGATGCTGCAAACATAGGCACCATTGTCTATATTTTCCTTTGAGAGACTAGTACTGTAGCTGTATTTTCCATCAGCATCCATTAGCACATATGATTGTGTATATATCATAACTACGGCTAAAGGGAGATGACGCGAAAAGCAGTCCTTTCAGCACTAGAACCATTTACCTTTCATTAGGTTTAATTATGTATTATGAAGCACCAGGAGTTGTGATTAACATCCTCTATTATTGGTGCATGCATGAATTTAAGTGAGCTATTACTGTAAATAAACCATATGATACTGATTTATAATTTTGCCTTTGAAACACTACATTCTAAACCAGCGTTTCATTAACTGTGGGTGTGTAGTGTCTTCTGAAACATCTGCTCACCATCTCTCTTAATTTTTTTGAACTAAGCATTCATGTAATTTTATTTTATTTTAAAATGTACATTTGTCTATATAATTTGAGTATTATTTATTATATTTAATTACTTTAAATAACAGTTTTGTTTAATAAATAATTGAAAGTTGCAGTTAGCAACAAGATTATGCTTCCAGCTATGTTTTGGTGAGACGAAGTGAGGATGCTGGTGCAATGCTGTTCTTGGATTTATGATAAGGAGAGATTGATTTTTATAAGTGTGGCATTGATACATACATTTTCTTCTCTGTTAAACATGATTTGGCACCTCAGAAATGGATTAAACATGTTGAATATTCCACACAATATAAAACAGCTACTTTAGGACATTTTACATGGTCCAGCACACACTTGGAGTTTCTTTGTGTAAATTAGAGTTTTTTAAGTGTTGTTTTGTGGCATTATTTTACCAAAACACCTCGTTATACTTTTTTTCAGCCTTGTGAAGATTTGTGCTTGACTCTGTACAAACTAACTCTCTTGTCTCTTCCTTTATTGACTATGAAACCCCTCGGGCCTAAACATACTGTCTTGATTGTTTGGTTCTGGAATGCCAGTGGAAAAACCCCTGTTGAAAGTTTCCAATCACAGTGTTTCACCATCTATTAAACTCAATCTGCCAAGTCTGATTTTGACGGCAGCTTAATGTCATAATTTATTTTGTTATTTTATTTTATTTTGGTCAGAGTCTATAATGCAATGGGGCCTGAAGCACATCTAGTTTTTTAGATCAACATTTTATTATTTTTTTTTTTTTTTACTTTGAAAAAGTGAACCTGTGCCACGTGTACTACTACACACTGTTGTTTCTTGTTCAAGTCTAAGGAATGATATGATAAACAGGTTCAGTTGCACTAGTACTGCAGGTCAGGTGAAGATCCCTCCCTTTCATTCATGCTTTTAGTGTATGTGCCTCAGGCTTTACGATTCTGAAGAACTGAATGACGTGTGACCAGTTTGCAAAGTTATGTGAAATATAAAAAGCATACAAAACATCTGTGTTAACTTATGGCAGAAACTCAAATACATGAGACTAGGTGTGTTGAGAAAAATCCCATCCCAACTGTTATACTGTATACTGTAATCACTGAAAGAAATCATATTGGCCTAATATGGAAAGAATATGGAAAGGGTCAGGGTTCAGCAAGAATGTCTGCAGTGAAAGTGTCTCAGAAATGCTGTGTTTGGATGGCAGTGCTTAGCATGCTTGTTCAGTCTTTCTCTTATTCTGTCTTAATTACATTTCCTCATGCACATAGTAAAGAAAGTAAATTTTACTGCTTTCTGTACGTCATAGTGACTCAGGAATTGCAAAAAACAACAACAACAAAAAAAGAACAACCTTTTCTTAGGAAACATTTTTGTTCTGTTTATGGGCTATTAGGAAAATATTTTTCAAGAATCAATGACAGGAGCTGCTTTGTTTCATTTTCAAAGACACAAAAGCCTGTGGCAAATCTATAACACCATAACTGAGGCAAAATGGTTGCTGGAATCTTCATGCCGCTCTCAGACAAGACTATTTATGAGGCCAGAAGGACAGGCGCCCACAGAGCAATATGAAAGTTATATGTGCTATGGGCTCCCTAAAGTCTAAAGGAGTGGGAGGAAAACTTTTGCCTTTAAGAGGATAAATAGTAAATCAATCCTTAATAAAATTAAAAAATAAAAATTATCATGCAATTAAGACTTCAGAAGACTTTCATTTCTTTTATATGTGCTTGTCTTTGAAGTGTTTTTAATGAACTTTAAAGGCAAAGGTTTTTGGAAGAAATGTAAAGGTCTTTCCTGGCATCTTGTTTCAGTTATAAACAGCACAAAGAGGTCATGGGTCATGGCACAGGATGCAGCCTACGCCCCTCTCACAGTGTAAGGACAGCTGCTCAACTCTATACTGCCACCTCCTGTTCATATTTTTCTACAAAAACTTTATATTTAAAGTTAGGACAAACCTTTAATACATAAATTTTCATGGGGCCGAGATGCATTTACAGTCAGGAGCAGTGCACTATTTTAAAACAAACCATTCATCTTTTGCTCCAGAAGTTTCCTTTCCCAGGCAGATAAATGGCACAGAATAAGTAGGAGATCTGAGACCAATTAACGTCCATTCATTTTTTCCCCTCTCTCTCCTTTTGAAATGGGCAAGAAACACGCTTGCTTCTGTGGTCTTGACGGTCACACTAAGATGTTGCCAACTCAGTCTTACTAAAAACTGTATTTCCAGCTTTAGCACAGTCTGCTGAGTGAAATAAAGACAAACGGGGTAAGAGAGACGAAAAGGGAAACGCTGTCGTCCTCTAAGTGATTTCAGTTTAGTAAATCAGAGAACTGCTTTAAACAACCTATAATGGAGATTGATGATGGTAGATCATACATGGAGGATTTGATCCAAAAAGGCCAAGGTAGGCAATATTTGATTTGCATATTTAAAGGGACACTCAAATAAATAAAACATTTAAGAGCCTGATTCTGAAACTTGGTCCAATGTCATTTAATTATATTGACAAAGAACTGCATCATTAGATTGTGAGTATTTATCTCTTGAGCTAAACACACCTCACTTGCTGTATTGTAGTTTTCATTGACACACATCTGCATGCTAATGTTTTTTTTCTTTGTTAGATGTCCTGAATGGCATTTCCTAAGTGGTTGGTACCTGGTGTTAATAATCTAGTTAAAAAACTACCAAAATCTGTATTCCTTTTATTCACAAGGCTAATATTATTGGTACACCCACTACTCTCTTGAGAGTTTGAAAACAGAGGGTTTAATGCATAAATCGATTTCTCAAACCCCAGCAGACTTGAATTGCAGTAGTTCGGCAGTCCAGATTTGCAAGTATTTGAGGTTCCCATTTATTTTCTTTATTCTAGCAGTTTTAGGGACAGCCCACTGCTTTATGACTTCAGAGGCATTACACAATGAGATCTTTGTTATATATGGGGGTTTGCACCATAGTCTTTATTTCCACATACTTCTCAAAAAAGTTAGAAAATAGTCAGTTTGCTATGTTTATACAGTTATGTGTTTAATGAACTTTACCACTGTTCCAGGGATGCAGTTTCCACAGCGGAAAACATTTGGACTAAATAAAACCCGATGCCCTTTCTCTCTTTTTTTTTCTCTCGTTCTCCCTCCCTGTTTTCTTCCATGTTTTTCTCTTTCCCCCCTCTTCTGACTGCTTTACGCCCCTCTGGATTTGATAAGCATACAATGTCTTGAGGTCAGATGTGCTACATTAGCAGTTGGTGTCAGTATTTTGCTTGAGATCGATAGAAGGTCCAATTTTGTTCGGCATGAACCTCTGCTGCTGTTGCTGCCGATCTCAACCCAATGGTAGGTTGGAACTGAAGACCTTTTCTTGTTATTTTTGTGGGCTATATTAGAATTGAAGCTGTATGGGCATTGACTTGGACCCTTGTTTAGGGGGCTTTGCTGAAGCACAAGGGCTCCTTTATGTCTGATATTTAATTTGTATTGAATATACAATCTACTATGCCTAATATTGCTACTTTTATGTTCATAACAGCTTACTGTTACTGTTGATTTTTAAAAGGTTAGACTAAGTTTATAATGTTTCATTTTGAATTTCAATAATTTTTTTATTCAGTTCTGCTTGTGAACTGCTCTGTCTGAGTATCTTACCTACCATCTATCTTGTGCAATAGAAATGGATGGCAGGTGAAACTGTATCACACTTAAAGGAAGTGAGGTCAGTGTGTGGCCTGTAGAGGACGCCATTTTGGTTCTATCTGTCAGCAGTATCCAGATCAGACCCGTAAACTTGCATAGACAGATATGGGTGTGTCTGTCTGTCTGTCTATCTCACCTGCCATTATTTTATTCTCCGTAACCTGGAGGTTTATTCCTGGTATGCTATGTGTGTGTGTTGGCGTGTAAGTTTTTACAACTAGTGTGTAATCATTTCTTAGAGTTGTTGCATAGCTACATATCTGACCTGGATTCTCTTCTACTTTTAAACTCTTTCGTCGTCTCGTCTATGCATAGCATGAGTCCCATTTAACGTGTTGCCGGCTCTATTTGCGGCATCATTATTCGGTAGTGTTTAACTACCCTCCCTGCTGCTTGGTCACATGGCAATAGATCATCAAGATGGTCATTGTTACCGTTTTAAAACAGCGGTGCTTGTGACAGTTTCTTGTCATTACTTTGTGCATTGCTCCAGTCTTTTAATGTGATTATGCAGTGTGGGAGCGTGTCCATGTTTTATGACTTTGGGTGTGTCATGCAGTTTGTTTGGAAACAAACATTCTGGAATAAGATCACAGCACTTGCAGAAATACTAATTTGCAGATAATTGTACTCTAGGTTCTTCATGTTCTCATGTTTTCAGTCTTTCATATAAGATTTGTTTGTTCAGCAAGAGCAATAGCTCTCTCCCTCCGTGGATAAAATAGTATGTTGACTTTCTTTGTGGTAGGACGTCTAGTATATCTGTCCAGTCTGCTTGATGTTTTGTTGCATTCCTGCTGTTTAGAAATGAAAGTCCATGCACAGGGGCCCTTTAATTGCAGGGGCGTCTGGAAAGTTACAGCACATGGCTGAAGCTGGAAAACATATGGAAGACATTTTCTGCTGGAAGTACAGTGCAGTTACATAATGCATAAGAGAAACTACAAGAAAAATCATTCTAATATTCCATATCCAGTTATAAATTTAAACTAAACTAGACACAAAAATACAAAATAGTTGGTCTTTGTTAATCCAGTACAAAAAAAAAATTCTTATGTCATACTGCAGACTGAAAAACCTTGGGACAAGATGTTATGTAATAGTATGGTAGATAAAGACTCTTATCAGCGGTTGAGGGCAAATGAATGTGTGTGTAAGTGTGTGCGCACTCCCAAAAACAAACCTCACTCATGTATTTTTAACTTGAGATGGAGACTCAAGTCTGAGTAGACTGGAAAAAAAGCTCCTACAATGGGTTATTAGAACAACTGTAGTTGCCGTGCAGAAACATGAAGTATTCTGAATCTGCAGAGAATGAACTGGAGTGAGTGAGCATGCTTCAGCGGCGCGCAAAAACAAAAAATATGCAGCAATTGAGCTATTGGTCAAGGCGAGAGTGGTTGTGAAAGGAGGGCGGGAGGTGGAGGAAGCTCAAACACTTTTACCAGCGCACCGAGTCACAGGCTGAGAGAGAGAGAGAGAGAGACGGAGAGAAAAAAAATTTAAAAGGACAGAAGGAGGGGGGGCAGCTGTCGTTTAGAGCGCTTGTATTTGGAGAAACTATTTTGCTGGGTACATTTAAAGCCCCCCAGCCTACTCCCCCTCCTATCTAGCCTTCCTCACCTTTCACCTCGAGCCTTGCTCCGGTGAGCGGAGCTCACAAACTCGATCCCAGGCCAGATGCCGGCAAACCCTTCTGGAACTGTGTTCCCAACCCTGGTGGTTTTGGGGCATGTGGCAACCTTGATATTCGTGTGGAGATGGATGCAGCGAAGAAAGCAAGTCAGCGAAGGTAAAAAAAAAACTGAGACACTTAAAGCTAGAAAAAGTCTTGTATCAGTGTTCTGATAGTATCGGACAGCGTTTGTCCAGTGTGCTCTTGCTCTCTCTGTACACATGTGCAGCACACCCTCAATTTCCCTCCCTCTCTCTCTCTTTTTTTCCGTGGTGTGTTGAAACTGCGGGGTTAACCCTTTACGTTCTGCACGGTGCATGATGACGTTGTGACTTTTGATGGGTTGCAGATGTACACTGTTGCCTTGGGCAAAAAGTTCACTCATTTGAAGCACTCTGTTTGGGTTTGATTTACAATTCTGGCAGGCATTTGTAGTATAACCTGTATTTTGTTCTGTGGTTTAATCACTTTTTACTTGAAGTAATGCATTGTCATTATTATTTTTATGAATGTCAATGTCTTACTACATCTTAAAAAAAAAATAGATCTACAGAGTTTTTTTTTCTCATATATTTAGGTGTATCTTACAGGTATGTTGAGAATGCAAATTGTTATTCTTAGTGTCTAGAAGAAGCCATTTGGTTTCAGTTGTGCTTACAGGGTTAGCCTAAGGCATTGTACTGTAAGACATGCTGAAAAGCTGTTATCATCTAGTCATCTTGTGAGGGTTGCAGGGACATTTTTCCAGAGGTATGAAGGCAAAAGCCCACACCCTAAACCTAACCTTCAAACCTGCCCATTATCTGGCAGTCTATTTAAATAGATAGAGGTGTGGAAAGGTGACCAGTATCCAGGGGCGTGTCCTTGGATACTGTCACTTCGAACAATAGTCCTGGAACCCTTTTCTACCAACAGTAACTACTGACTTAAAAACCATAATTTACATAATGTGTGTTTATTTGTGCTGTTGAATGACATATTATTGCATAATAACAAAAAGTTCTAATAATGCCGCTGTCTCACGTTGTCAAGAACAAAACATTCTCAGACGACCTTGCTTTTTATGGTGTGTTTTCATTGGCACCGTTTTTGAAATCCCTCCCCGTTTTGTTAAGCAAAGGAAGTCATTCAATTTATTTAAGAGATTGCAAACATAGCACATATGAACCCGTAATTATACACATAATGTTTCAGTGAGTCTAAAATTATTTAAATTAATATGGATACAAGTGGAATGACAAACACACACTATTTTTTGAAGACGCAAAACAGATGAATCGTTCTTTGATGGAATAGTTTAATTCCGTGTCACATTATCAGCATAATTCACTATTGTTCTGTTGTTAATCTGTCCATCAGGGCTGGGTGTGGCCCTTGGGCGTTATATGTACTCAGGGCTCGTTTGACTGGTAAATGAGGATTGTTGTGCTGGAGGGCAGGTTGCGTTGGACTGAGACACCTGGGCAGCGATCACTAGCTTGCATGTTCCTGTAGTCTCGTAAACCTGAAACTCTAGTTTGTGTTGTGCAGTGAAGTTTTAAGTTCAAGATGCTCATTGAGTTGTTTCTCTGTCCATAATATATATTTTACTGCAGCTTTTTCTTTAGTATTTGTAGTATTTTATACTACTGTTCAAAAGTATGAGGATAGAAATTAATAATTTTATTCAGCAAGGATGTATTAATTAATCACAAGTGACAGTAAAAATATGTATGTTACGAAATATTTATATTTGAAATAAATGCTGTTCGTCTAAACGTTCTACTCATCAAAGAATCCTAAAAAAAGTCACAGTTCCACAAAAAATATTAAGCAGCGCAATTATAAACTTTAGCGCCAAATCTGCACATTATAAATATTTCTGAAGGATCATTTTACACTGAAAATTGGAGTAATGACTGCTGAAAATTTAGCTTTGCCATCACAGCAATAAATTAGATGTTATAATATAATACTATTTTTTTTATCTTAATAATATTTCACAATATTACTGTTTTAGTGTTTTTTACTTGTTAATCAAATAAATTCATCCTTTAGAGACTTTCACAAACATCAAAAAAAAATATTACCATTTCCAAATTTTCATATGGCAGTGTACATTCAAGCTACAAACCCCATGTACTTTCCCTTTTCTGGGTGTACTGACTTAGGGTTGTATGAGGTGAACTGTGGTGACTGTGCCAGCGGTTGCTCTTCACTTCAGAAGAAGGTGATAAGGATTACACAAAAGGTTGTGTCAGTTTTAAGAGACTCAGTCGCGTGCCAGTTGAAACCAGGCTGGCTGTGGTCTCTTTCATCTCTGAAGGTCGTTCTGTTGCAGTGCTTATAGAGCATCGGCCATAGTAAAGTATAGCTGTAAGGTTGCCTATGATTGTCAGCCGGTTGTGGCAAGTTTCAACATATTCACCATTCACCATAGCCAGTTTAAATTAAGAATACTCTTCCTATGCAGCGCACATGATGCCACCACAGTTTTGCTTTCTGTGAGTGATGTGTGTATCCTGGATACAGCCAAAACACCTGCTCTCATACCAGTGAGTTACATGAAGATCTTGACGCCGGGCTTTCAAACACGTCAGCCATTAGATGTGAGCTCAAATGATCCCTGAGCAAATATCACAGCGCATATCCTTAGCTAGATGACTTAATAATACTTTAACTTTTATGTCCAGTTAATATCATTTTGAATAACTTTTCTATTTTCTTTAATGATTTTAATTTAAGCAAATATATAAATATTTATACTTTTTTCCAATGAAAAAGTGCTCATCTTTTTTTGCAAAAGTTTCAAAAATTGCCATGATTTTAAAACTTTGTACAAATTATAGTGAAAAGTTAAATCGTTCTCTTAACAATTAAAAAAAAGTAGGAAAAAGCATGTATATGCATGTAATTTTATTTAAAAGTTAATTAAGTATTATTCCAGGGCATGATATAATTGGTTTAACATGGCTGAAACATAATTTGAAGGGGTGATTTTAAAATTTGAGTTAAAAGTAGGCAAGAGTGTCCCATATTGTGGAATTGCTTTTGTACATTTGATAGACCTGGTCATAAGGTGCAGGCTTATTTTTTTATGCATACAGTGTTTCTTTTCTGTACCAAGTAGCCTTTAGGTGGGACTTGACCATTTCATGATGCCCAGTGTAGTGTTCCCATTGACCACACCCAGCTAATATAGTTAGTTATTATATAGAATATTTCCCTTATCTTCACAAAAATCAAAACAGTCCAATATCTTTCAATGCGTCACATATTTCTCAGTTACCCGTGAACTCTGATGATTAGATAAGATCTTCTGAAGATATCAACATATATTGTTTGCAGTCAAACAGCCGGCATGAGGCAGTTAGAAAAGCATCCAGGAACTGTATAGACTTTCATATAGCTTAAATAGATCTGTATGAAACAGGTTTTCTTTTCTGAACACTTTTTGAAGTCTTTTTGGCTTATCAATGCCTATCTTATGTTGCATATCAATCCCAATGCTAGACAGATTAAAGATTTAGCATGTAGTCGTGTACTTCATTTTTTAGGTGGAATAACAAGTCTATAGAATATAAAAACTGAGCAGAATGTATTTTTCTCTGTAAGGTTGTACTATAGTGCTGTGCGTATTCTTGATGTAAAAGTGGAGCTTTTCGTACACAAGACCACAGAAGCTCATATTTCCTGTGTTGCAGATGTAATGTGGTACAGGGTGAGTGAGTCAGATTTTCTATATGAGTCAACTATGAAGAATTCCTTCAAATGAAGTTCCTATGTTGAATGAGTCACAAACATCACAATATTTACTGTCGTCTTCGTGACTCTGAAGGCTTTTGGTTTGAGTCAAAGTCTGTTTTGTTACCCACCCCATTTATGTGGATTCATTATATGCATGAATTACATCATTCATTCTCATTGGCTTTAAAAGTCAAGTATTTGTATACCAGTAGCTCTTCACAATAAGTAGATTTAAAGACAATAGTATCTCCAGTGAGGATGCCAGAGGCTGGGAAAGAAGAAATTCCCTAAGGTGAGATAGTTCTTTTGTGAGCCCTCATGAAGGGAAAAAAAATGCATTGTGAATGCTACAAGTTGGAAGTGTAGATGGGTGAAAACCTGAATTCATCTTTCTATTGAACGTGAGGTCACCTCACAACCGCATTGCCAGCTCAACATGTCCCACCTGTACTGACACTGCCTTTGTTTGCCTACCTATTCAAATATTGAATTACCTGCACTGCAACAAAGCCTTGCACATCAAAACCACACTACTTCCTGTAGCTAAAACACATTTCGGTTTGAAAATCCTTAGTAAACAAAAAAAAAAAAGTAATAGCAGCTGTACAGCACTGCTTTTTAAACATGATTTATGATCAAATTAACTGAAACTTGTTGCCTAACAACAATACATCACCATTGGAATTTCACAATGAAGTTCAGAAAGGTTTTTCCATCAGTACTTATGGGAGCTGTGAGGTTCTTTTCACGCTACCAAAATTGTCTTTTAGTGCGTCTAGCCAGGGCTGTATATATATATATATATATATATATATATATATATATATATATATATAATATATATATATATATATAGATATATATATATATATGTATGTATATGTATATATATATATATATATGTATATGTTATATATATATATATATATAATATAGTATATGTATATATATATATATATATATATGTATATATATATATATATATATATATATATGTATATGTATATATATATATATGTATATGTATATATATATATATATAGTGTATGTATAATGTATATATATATATATATATATATATATATATATATATATATATATATATATATATATATATATATATAGTTAACGTTGTATATCGACGTCCAATAATTAAAACAATCTATTTTGTGGTAATCTTTATAGGAGTTTAACCTCCCAACTAACGTTACTTGTGGAGGTGAAACTGCTTTAATGTGTTTCTAATTAGCTAAACGATCGTTTTCTCCTTTCACATGCTTTCAGGATGCGTCAATCAATATCTGAGAAAAGACGCATAAATTCAAAATGTTTTAGAATAAAAAATAAATATATATATACAAATCTTTGTCTTAATCAGTAACAGCGGCTAATAGCCCATATGGGAGGAATCAGATTTCAATGGCAGTCCGGGAGAAGAGTTTCTCCCGCAGCTCGAGCCGCAGAGAGAGCGCAGCTTCACACAGTGCGATGGGTTGGGCTAGTTAATGAGGTAAAGCTTTCACTGCTTTCCCAGTGAGACGCCCATTCGTTTTTTAGTCCCAAAACAAATGTATCCAAACGTGTGAGGCTGATACAGAGTTTAGGGAACTAAACTCAACCGCAGAGGGAGCGCAACAGTTTTTCATCGGCGAACATCATGGCTGGCGCGGGTGACATGTCCGCGGCAGCTGCGCCGTGTCTCGCTGTATTCAGCCTGGATGTGATTTACGGACGCGGGAACTACATTCACGAGATGAGCTGCGGTGAAGTCGGACCGCATTTATACAGTCGCATGTGCTGCGCAGGTAGGTGCTGATGCGCGGTGGCACCGATTTTTGGCGTGTGATTTAGGCGAATAGGAGGAGTTCGTTTGAGGGGGCGATAACTCTGTGTGAGCTCGCGCGTTTTTAGTTTGGGGGGGGGGGGGGGGGGGGGCTGTGTTGTAGAGTTAACCTGTTTTATGCCAATTGTATAAACAATTATTTCCCGTCTTGTGTGTCTTTTAAGTTTATTTATTCATAGTTTGATGGTATTTATAGAGTGAAAACTGTGTAGCCTAATTATTAATGGGGTAATCTAGTTGATATACATTTAAGTAATAACAGGAGTGTCCTGCAGTTTTAAAAAAAAATACTTAACAACTTTAAACGTTCCTTCTAACATTTCCTTTTATAATTATTAATATTATCATTGCTCTCCGATTATAGCCTATTGAATATTACAGCGGCATCACACTAGCAATAGTGTTTCATATGTGCACGTTCTGCAGTCACTGCACTCCAGATCCACTCCATTTGTTCACTTTTTGTGAGAAAACCCCATTTGGAGCGAGACGTAGTAGTAGTAGTAGTAGTAATATAGCCTTATAGTAGCCTATGTTACTCTGAGCTCAGCCAATTTTTTCCATTTACTAACTATCCATAGTTTGAATTCAGGTCAATTTGTCACTTTTGGCCAAATAGGTGTAGTTGATATTGTAGGGATATTGTATAGGTCTATGTTTATATATAATTGTTATTTGATTAAATAGTTTATGATTTCTTCCTTACAAAGCTTATCTGATATTTTAATTCGATTAAATGTGTAGTCTATGTGTGTGTATATAATTCACTTAATATGTAGTATAAATGAAGATAAGATAATATATAATAATAGCCTGTAATATGCTATTATAATACACACAGGTACATCTACATGTGTTTAGGCTATAGCTATACATCCTTTAAATAATTAAAAATTATAAATACAAATTACGACTTGTTTATGTCTTTATATAATACACATAAGTATATAGAGCTGTTTCACTAACTATAAACATATGTGCGTATTGTTAGAGGAAAAATTGCATCTCAGCATCTCCTTCCTTTGGAAAAGTGCGCCACTGGACCAAAACCGCAACGACTCTAAAAATATTTGCGGGTCGTTTGTAACTCACAGCTTCTGTATGTTTGGGTCTGTTGCCTCAGTAACTAAACAGCTCTCATTTTCAACAGAAACTAAGTGACTGCCTGAAAACGTTTAGACATGGCTGCCAGCTGTGAGGAACATCAGTGTACAAAGATATATGCGCAGAAATGATTTATGAATGATGGTCCTTGTCTTTCATTAATTAAGTGATAAAGCGGTTTGATTATTTTTGCTCTTTCCAACTGAAATGGTGACCACAAGAGGGAGACATTAAGTTAGGCTTCACAAACCTTTTCCCTAAAGTATTTCTTTTCATGCTGTTCCAGTAACCAAAGCAATGCTATTTGTATTTGTATTTTTTCCTTAACCTTCTCTGAAGTCTGTCCAAAAAAAAAAAAAAAATTATTTGAAATTTAAAAAAAAAAAAAAATTCACAAGTATTCTGTTTCCATCTAAAACCTAAATATAGTTTTATAGTTTTCCAGACTGTATTTCTACATCATAAATCAGGGTCTTTCACGTAAGTGTGAATGCTTGAGTGAATGTGAGTATATGAAGGAAGGCAGAACAGAACAGAACATCTTTTGCTGGTGTTTTGGCCTTGTTTAAGAATGATCTAGTACATGTTCTCACAAGTCTGACTGGTTGTTGGGGTGAACCTGTCTTAAGAGCTATTGTAAGTCATTGTAAGGAGTAGCGGTGTTATGTGCCTGATGTAGGATGAATTACTGCCTGAACGTATGTTCATAGTAGGTGCTTGCAGTGCAGGAATGTGTAATTGACAGTTTGGGGCTACAGAAGATTTCTGAGCTCCCTCACAAAACATCTCTGCATGCTTTTTCAGTTAAGAATTGGTTTTTATAGAAAGGTAATTTTTTACAAAGATGTATATGCACAAAAAATAACAAATCAATCCCATTTGAATATATATATATATATATATATATATATATATATATATATATATATATATATATATGATATATATATGATATATATATGATATATATAATTTTATTAAATTTATGTTATTATTAATGTAATCAGCAATATTACTAATATCATATCATATTAATTTAATTAAAATTACATTTTATTTTATCTTTTTGTTTACATGTTGCCGTAGATCGGGATATTATCTGATGCATAAAATGGTTATGGCCAATGAAAAACTTCCACTTGCACACAACAAAATTAAGTTGTGACCAAATATTCAAGCACAATTCCACATTTTAATTAAACTATATTACCACATTTTAATTATTTGAAAAAGGATATATATATATATATATATATATATATATATATAATATATTTTTTTTTTCCTCCATTTATTAGAGTTTTATTTACTCAGAGATGTTCTTTGGGATAGAAATGAATGAATGGCTTGAGTAATCATTGTACTGTTTGCCCTAAGGACACTTCAGAGAAAGTCAAATTTCAATGTCTGCAGAATGTGGCACTATTTTTAAAACCATAAAAATTTTGCACTCTGTGCCCTTTTCCTCTTTACATCTTCACAGCACACACATATGCTGAAGGATTTGCCTTGTGTGACTGGTGTGTTTGTATGAAGGATTAAATGAGTATCTGGTCTGTGTTTTGTTATAGTGCTCTTAGTAGTTAACTTATGATGCCTGAAGTCAAATACATTTGGTACCTGTTCATACATGTTCTTACTTTTTTACTCCTGAGATATTGTCTGACTTACATAAGGACAAAGGAATTAATCCGAGGACAAATTCCTTTCAAATGGCTCTAAAATACTTTTATTAAAAAAGGTTAAAAGGTCAAAAGGTTTCCTGAATGTTTAATAGTTATCTAATGTATAAAGGCCATGTTAGGCAAGGTAAAATATTTTATGGTTTTAAGTTTTAGTAATTGTATTCTAAATATGTATCTTGCATTTTATTAAATCTCTAACTACATTTTCATATATTCATTAAACTGATACAATTCTAATTCTCACAAACCTTAAATATGCAGTAATAATTTTTGGTTTATTTCAAGTGGAACACAAGAAAAATAATGACAACTTGAGATTCAGTTCAGTGAGTCAGATCTCAGTTTAGTAAAAACCTCTGACAGGCAGTTCATTCATTCATCAAAATGAATCAGACAGATAACTTGGAAGTTTGTTAATGATTAATTAAAAGATCTTACTCTTATGATTTTAATCAGACTGCGCAGATCTCATTGTTTGTTCCTGTGTGCAGATCTGTTGTTATTTATAGTCTTTTTTTCTCATCTAATTTTCATTGAGCAGCTGTAAACAGAATAAAACACTGCTAGTGGCTCTTGCTAGCGCTGTCTCCAATCTGATATGTGACAGCAGCAGGTCTTCCAGCTCAAGCCCAAACAGGCAGTGGACCAGAGCTACAATGCAAAGAATCCTCCATTCCTACCTGCTATCCACTTGCCATCCTTTCCAAGATGGAGAGAGATGGATTGTCTCTGAGGTTAGGGAGCTCCAGTTACTCCTGTGCGCTCAGGAATATGACTCCTCTCACTCCTTCCAGTGGTCTCCAATATTAACACACACACACACACTCTTCAAGAGACTAGTTATTCACATCTCGCTTGTCATTTTGTGCATCTGATAAAAGGGTCTTTTGTTTGGGGCAAGAGAGACAGAGAGAGAGATGCATTAACTGCATGCACACATGTACAGGGGTTCTCTCGTGTTCAGCTGCATTTTTGTCTGTCTGCGGTGACTTTGGCAGGACTTCATGAAATAATGTCTTTGTTGTGTCTATCTGCATCAATCAAAGAACAGCAGCGACTCCTGACACTGAAAATCTGAACCTCCTACTTGATATTACAAGAACCTTTCTGTGTGACTCCTGAAATTAGTCACATTTTCCCTCTTGAGTGGGATTTCCCAGTTGGTGGAACACCAAATCCCTCCTCCCACCCCAAACAGATGGAAAACCCAGATGGAAACAGACCCTCGTTTTGATTTTTTTCCCTGGTGCTTTAGATGGTGGCTCATTTCCGTTGCATGCTACTAAATTAGCTTGTAAAGTAAAACAAGTTGCACTTTCTATGTAAAGTTTTTGTCCTAACCAGCCACAAGACCATGGCAAAGTCAAAAAGTTGGTAGGGTTCTGTTCCTATTCTGTCACATGGAGTAGCTATTGGTTCAAAATTCTGTATATTTACCCTCAAATATGTTCTGATTGGCGGCAATTTGGTCATTTTGTGGTGAAATTTCGCTTTCAGTGTGGACAGACGAATTACTTAGGACACGTGTGTTAGTGTGGTTTGTGTTGTGTTCAGACTTATTTTCAGTGGTCACATTCCCAGGACAGCTGCTTCCCTTGTTATTTGCAGATGTGAGTTGCGGTAATAGTTAACCATTTTCAAAGTATGCAAGAATGTGTGGTTTTGAGTAGAAGTAATACTAATATTTTCTTAATAATTACTAATTATTATGTTTTTTTCTTTTTTTTTTTTTGTGTCTCTCATTGTTCATGTACACCGTCAACATGTGGTCTGGCACAATATATATATTTTTTTTTTGTGTGTGTGCGTTTTCACACTTTTTCCAACCACAAAATTAGAGAACCCCCTTCAAAATGAGAGCTGCCTTTGAATTTAAAGCCTAAAGGTGTTTATCAAGAAGTGTGAAAAAAAGAAAGTGGTAGAGAGGGGAACATAACTCGAGGGGAAGAAAAGTGAGAAAAGGGAGGGCGAAAAGAGCTGGCTTGGAACACACCCACTAGCCTGCATGGATCTTCTCTTTTGCTTTCTGAAACGGCAGACCGGGTGAAAAGAAACTGTTCAGGTGGTTGAAACAGATCGGTAGAAAGTGTACAACTGTGGTTTTGCAGCAAGAACAGAAGTACAGGAATGGCTGTAAATCAAGGTTACAGGACGTACTCCACTGACAGTGTCGGCAGTGACATTGTCTTCACAGATGAAGGTCATTACCAGGGGATGCTGAGGGCCATGGATGAAAGAAAAGGTACAGAGGAAATTCTCAGTTTGAATACTTAATATTAGCTATTTGACAATAAATCTATTTTTGATATCCTATTTAATTGTTCTACAGTATTTCTTAAAAAATATGCATTATTAATGTGGCATTTTTGGCTTTTAGAATTTTACATTTATGTCGCTTTATTATTATATTTTTTTGCCACATTTTTGAGGCTTCTTTGTTATGTTATGCAGTCAATTATGCAGTCAAGTTATCTATCATTCTGCATCATAATTGGCCCTCTCTAAACAGGTGAAATGAACTTGTAATCTTTCCAACCAATAATGAGAAGTGTAATATGTCAACTGAAAGTTTTGGGGCTTCAAAGGGAGGGGCCATTGCAAAGGCGGCTCCCAAATCTGGGTTGTGGTCCTGTGTGCACACGCATGGCATGTTGGAAAAGAGGTCATGGTTTGGGTACAGCACAGCTCAAACATTGTAAATGTTCTAGATTTTTAACTATAATTTACACTGACAGATTACGCATTCCTATGCTATGCTCTTTGTCAGACCATGAAAACCTTTGGTTCTGTTACATTAATTAGACTTTTATGGTGGCCCAAGATATACCTTTTCATTATGATGCTCTACAGGTCTGTTGATGTTTTGCTTGGAATTTTAAGTGCCCCTTTTATCCGGCCTTTGACCTGTGCAACCATTCAGGTAGTCTTAGAGCTGTTCTGAGATCAGCTTTCTGATAGAAATCATTACTTTGACTTAAAGAGACCAACAGATGCTCAGTAAACAGATGCACCATCTTGTCGTTTCATGTCTACACATGCTTCTGAATTTTGTGTTATCAAAATGATAAGTGTGTTTATGCATTTTATGCTGTTTGCTATGTAAAACTGCATTATAAGAACACCCAGTTTTTAGCTGACTAGATAAATGTTTGTTGTTTCATAAAATACTTCATACAATGAGTCACTATCCTTTCACAGGAATTGGTTTTCGTGTCAGCACGAGGTTTAAGAAAAAGGAAGTGATGTGGTGGTGATGCCAATTGGCGTGGCTGCCATGGCAACCGAATGACAGAACAACAACATGCATCCAGTTCCCTGCAGTTGCTTTGTTACAACTAGCTCTCCTGCATCTTATCTCAATGTTTTGATGAAATGGTGATGAAAACGAAACTTTGCAGGCCTTATCACAAGTTTGAGATTTTGAGATTTGTCATGTTTGCTGGTCATTAGAAATCTCATCAGCCTTGTGATAAGGAGCTGATGTGCTTCCTGTGTTCTTCTCCAAGTGTCCTTTAACTGCAGCTCCACTTGAATTCTCATGTACTGTATTCTCTTTCATGCTAGCTCAAGTGTGCCATCATCACAAAGTCAGAATGGGACCTGAAAGTGGCATTTATACTAAATTTCTTGAATCACTCTCTTATATTAGTCTTTAAGCATTTTCCGAGATCATTGTGAAACCCACTAGGTTCAGGTGGTGGTACTTCTGGAACACTGCACTCCTTTTGCACGCCTTTAAGCGAGTTTCCACATAAATGTTTGATGACATTGTTGATGGTAATTCAAGATGCACGTGAAGTTAAATGTGGAACAATTAAAAGCTTCTAAACAAATAGAGGAGCAAATGCAACAGAAAAACTGTGCCAGTAAAAGAGTTGGTCATGTTTTTTCAGAAGCATCTTGATTCAAGATCATCTTTCTTTTTTTGTCAGTAGGGATTCTCTGGTTTAGTCACTAAGACCTGCAAATATCTGAACTCAAGTGAAGAAAAAGGCACAAACTAAGAACTGAAAAACTTTCAAATTAAGTCAGTTAACTACAGTGAAAAGAGCTAAAGTCAGCCAGTCAGTTCACCAGTGGAATGTTTTCTAAGTGCTCAAATGAGTAGATTTAGACCACTAATTTACACTGTGGTATCTCTAAGATATGCACAACATGTTCATAATGTGGGCCCACCCAATCACTGTGCACATTTGTGGGTCATGATAAATACCACTGAGAAGACTATTTTTAATTTGAAAATTGAACTCTGCTTCATAACATACACTGTTGATTAAAAGCTTGGGGTTGGTACGTTATTTTTAATGCATTTGAAGGGCTCACCAAGGCTGCCTTGATTTAATCAAAAATACAGTAAAAATGGTATTATTGTAAAATATTATTAACATTTAAAAGAACTGCTTTTTATACTAATATATTTAAAAATGTAATTTATTCCTGTGATACAAAGCTGAATTTTCAGCAGTCATTACTCACATGATCCTTCAGAAATCATTATAATATGCTCATTTGCTGCTAAATAATAATTTCTTATTATTATCAATGTTGAAACCATGATTTAATTTTTTTAAGTCTATTTAAAGCATCCTTTGTGAATAAAAGTAAAAGTATTAGTTTAAAAAAAAAAGATCACATGCAAATGTTTTGATCACAAGCAAATATGATGAAAAATGTATGCTAATTCCTCTTAGCCTTTGCTTCTCTAAAGCCTTTTTGTGTTCTACAGATGAACGGGATCGAGTACAGAAAAAGACCTTCACAAAATGGGTGAACAAGCATCTGATGAAGGTATTATCATTCACACAGATATAGCCATATACAGTTATTCTATGTGCTTGTAATCACACAGTCACAGAGAGTCAAATATATATTTGTTTTGCCCTTCACCGATGGCGCCTTTGTCAATCCATTATCTCAAGGACTTGTTTTGTAGATGACTGGTGCGATAACTACTAATGACTGTGGTGACAGCCGCTTGATTGGAAACACTTAGCACATACTAAAACTGCAAAGAGAACACACTTATTTGTCATTACATGGAAAATAACAGGGTATAGCCCCTTTCACACTGCGATTCCAAAAAATACACAGATAATGTGTCCCGGCAATTGTTCCCGTGTCACTAGATTTTGCCCCTTTCACACTGCCAGTGATTTCCTGGTTCCCGGCACGTTAACTTAACTCACTTAAGCTGGTGAACGATCTTCAGCGCGGATAATGAGGAGCTAACTGATCTCTGCTTCATTACAGTTTGCACATATTTTTTCGTCGCGAACGTTGATCTGCCTTCAAAACACCTGGTAAAAGAGTCGCACGATAACGTACGTCATTACTACGACACACCCTTTATGCCATTGGTTCTGGCTTTTGTTCACACAGAGCTCGTTCCGGGACTGAACCCGGCAATGTTACTAGGTCCTCAACCTGGGATCGATCTTGAAATCATTCCCAGGATGTGTTTGCATTCACACAGAAGGCGATCCGGCAATTTTCTGGGACCAACGTGCAGTGTGAAAGGGGCTTAATGACGTTTTAAGTGCAAGTGTGAAAATGATAGGAGTGTGTGTGAGAGAGAATGGGAAGAACAGACTTTAGTTCCGCAGGATATACAGTACAGTGTTTGTTTGTCTCTATGTGAAATATGAGTGTGTGTAACTGCTACTGCTGTGGAGTAGCTGAATAATCATCCTGGACACACCCATTACACTGCACTGCTGAAAGGTGCTGTTTATTTATTTATGAGTATGTGAGGATGAGTCATCAACATCTGGTCTCATTTTATATCCCCAAAGAAACAGATTGTTTTTTTGGTACCGCTTGGATTTCATCCAGCAGTCTGGACCACAGGCATCGCTTTTCACAAACAGTTGCGCTAGTTTGAAAAGAAAGCGTTTCAAAATGTGCCATGAAATTCCACCCCAAAATCTACAATATAACAATGTAAAAAAGGTAAAACAACAAAAAAATAAAGAAAGCAACAAAAGTGATGCTGCAGTTTACTGTGGCAAATCCTGAGATGTTATGCTAAACTCTGTCTTAAACTATTTCAAACAGCATTTTCAAAACCATATATCATATATAATTATTTTACATTCAGCTTTTATGACCTCATTCATTGAAATACTACTAAAACAATATTTAGATTTTTACTATAAAATTCTTTTAATTCACACCAGTGAAGTAAAGGCAAAGGTGTGAATATATATATAATATTGAATATAAAATCCTGATGTTCTCCTTGGCTGGTTTTATGTTATCCAACCTAAAGCAAGATGAAAAGAAAAAATAGTACAAGAATATGAAACTTATCAAGGGTATAGGTAGAAAGTATTTTACTCTTGTACGTGTACAAATGTCTTTTTAGAACTTAAAGGATCTTTAAATTTACGTTTATGTTTATAAGACTGTCTTTTAATTTGTTTTAAGTTTTATTATTAAAATAAATTTAATTAATTAATTAATATGACATTATTACACATAGTTATTTATCAATTTTTATTTTAGTTTTTTTTTATAACAAGCAGAGCTTTTCCTTTAAAGCTATGTTAGTTTTTGGATTGTGTTAGACTGATTTTCCTTCCTCCAAGGAGATGAAGGATTTATTCAGTGGCCTGCAGTTCAGATCCAGTGACTCAGAGGCTTTGCTGTGGGTTGTTTGTGTGCTGTAAGGAAATCCTTCTCATCTGGATGCAGCCATTTGGGATGGAAACCTGGACGCCAGCAAAGCCTTACTGTCTCTCCTTTCAAACAGCACAGAGAGTAGCAGCCTTAAAGATTAAAAAAAGATTTATTAAGAATGAGCTGCCCAAATTATGGTTTCAGCAGATGTGTTAGTGATGTTTCATCGCTGTTTTTTACTTAAAAGATTTGAATTAAATACAAAGACAGTTTAATATTGATGCTATGCCACATATGTGCCGTGCTCTTGTCATATTTGATTTGTTGCTTTATGTTTGAATATTAAAACTGAACAAGTATATTTATGACAGTTTCTGTTATCAGTAGACTTGGTTAAATATTTGATGCAATGAACGAAATATTTAAATGATATATTCACACCATCATACAAAGACTGTGTGTCATCTGTGTTCATTTCACTGTTATATCTCTCTGTGTCTCTCACTGTCTTTCTGTTATACCGTTCTCATTGTATTTCCCACCTGTTCCAACCTTTCTCTTTTTAATCTCTCCATGTTCCATCCTTTCCTCCACCTTTCTGCCAGCACTGGAAGGCAGAGGTAGGTGGTGTCTGTGATCACAGCTTTACAGCGTAACTTTTCTTATTATCTGCATGGGTTTCACATGCACCGTAGCTTCCTACATCTGCACCTAGAACTAACATACACCCTCTCCTGCTTTCCTTGCATGAAATGCAGTTTTCTAAGTTTCTAAAACTTAAGATATGTTTACACTTGTGTTTTCTGTTTCCTTTAGTACTTTCTGTGTTTACTGCTTTAGCCCCCAGCTATTTTCCTTTGTCAACAGGAAATAGAGTATCATTAGATACAGTGGCCCACAAACTAATGTATGGTTTTAATTGCATAGAACCAACTAACTTCACTTTTCTGAGACATTTTTTGCAATTATTAAAATCCCATGTTTTTTTTGTTTTTTTTGAGAAAAGTAATTTCAAATTACCTTTGCCCCTATTTTCCACAGCACCATTATATTTGTGGTTTGTATGTTCTGTTTGTAGTTTTAATGCTTACAAAACAGGATTTTTAGGGTTTCAGAACCTTTTTTTTGTTATGGAATCTCTGGTTTAGTCACTAAGACCTGTAAATATCTGAACTCAAGTGAAGAAAACAGATGCACAACAAACAAAGAACTGAAAAAGTCAGATGGACATTATCCCAAAAACAAACAAAAAACTACAAGACAAGTCTTTAAATTGGTAAATTAAATATGGACATAAATTATTTTAAATACACTACCATTCAAAAGTTCAAAAAGTTTCTTGTGCTCACCAAGGCTGCATTTAATTGACCACAAATACAGTAAGAAACAGTAATATTGTGAAATATTATTGCAATTTAAAATAACTGTTTTCCATTTTCATTTATTTTATTCCTGTGATGGCAAATCTGTTTTAGCAGCCATTTCTGCAGTAATCAGTGTCATCATCATTCTAATATGCTGATTTGGGGCTTAAGAAACATTTCTTCTTCTTCTTATTATTATTATTACTGTTTGAAACAGTTGTGCTGCTTAATGTTTTCATGGATTTTTGATGAATATAAAGTTCAAAAGAACAGCTTTGATTTGAAATAGAAATATTTTGTAACAATATAAATGTCTTCACTGTAATTTTTGATTAATTGCTGAATAAAATAATTTATTTTTCAAAAAGACCCCAAATTTATGAATGTGTATTATGTATTATTTATTCACCGTAATGTATAGTAAAAATGAAATAAAATTGTTTCATGTAATGCAAAAGACATAAAACTAGTGGTTGCCTTTGACAGCAGTCAATTATACACTTTGCGATCATTATTTAAAATATTTGCCTGCTTGATGCCACAATCAACCTATTATTCTCAGTTATTGTGAAGACTGTGGTATTAAATAGCATAATATTGTCTTGAACATGTAGTCTTCCACAGTTTTCATAATTTGTAATGATGATTTCCTATCTTATTCAGGCCCAGCGGCACATCACAGACCTGTACGAGGATCTCAGAGATGGACACAACCTCATCTCGCTGCTGGAGGTGCTGTCTGGAGAGACACTGGTAAGTTCATACTAATTTGGGATCGGATTTTCTATCCACAACCCAATTCAAAACCTAGTTCCAAACATCAATCTGAAATTCTGCTTTTGCAAGGCTAACTCTCACTACCTGGATCTGCTCTTTTAATATAAGCCCCTCCTCTTCCTATGTCCTCTTTTGCTTTATAGAGCTTATAGTTTGTGATAAATAATGTTGAAATCTGATTGGATAGTTCTGTAGTTTAACACCCTCAAAGTCATGTCCCTCAGATTTGTTTTGCATGAATCTATGATTGACATGGCATTCAGATCTGTATGAGCAGTGGACGTAACCACACATACAGAAATGTGTCGGTAGGAACGAATGTCTCCTCACATCTCCCCGTCCAAAACTGTGTCTCTTTTGCATTGCGTCTCACTCCTTTAACACATTAACAATCTGACATTTTCTGCCTCAGTTTCAACTCTGCACCGGTTTGACCCCCTTGACCATTCCTTTTTTAACTTCCTGTTTGCTCACCTCTGCCCTGACCTTGACCCCTTTGCCTTTGCCTTTGCCTCTTCTCTTGCGATGCTCTTGCTGTGATAGCCGAGGGAGCGAGACGTTGTCAGGAATTCGCGGTTGGTGAGTTGGGTCTGAAAATTTCCAGCTCGCCTCCCCGGTAAGGGGCGTGGCATGTGTCACTGCCAGGGGAAATGTGTTGTGCATGATGTCACTTCCTTTGTCATGTCGCTTGTTCACAGTGCTGTCCTCCCCAAATGTTCACAAAAATATTAAATTTAAAATGTAGATAGATTATGCTACTATTTGTATAAGACTTGCTTAAAAATCAGGGTGGTTATTTAAATTTTTGCGATGATGGAATGTACTGCATTCACTGTCCAGGGAATCATTAACTACAGGCTTTCAGGAATTTGACATAATGTATGTTAGTTTAGTATTCAACGTTCATTTTAGTTATGCATTCATTCATGTCTTCTCGTGTTTGCAGACATGGGATCCTTTGAAATCCTTAGTGACATCATGCACTGCATGCCAATAAGAGCCTGGCTCATAGGACAGCTTAGCTTTTGATTGGCTATTAATTGTGACGACTGATTGTCAATTATCATTGCATGTTCTTATTGTATGCTGGTGCATTTTGTCCACATTTTGGCATAGTGGTGTATTTGCATTCAGGTAATGGATTATAGTTGATGAAACTGGGAGATATCTGGTATTCTTGTACAATGCAGTTGTCTTTCAGTTGTTTATTTTTTTTTTTTATGAAATGTGCAAAGAATAGTGAAATAAAGAAATAGTGAATTTGTTCTGTGACCGGCCATAATTACCATTTTTTGACATTTTGTGTGTAGGTTGATTTTAGAAATGTCCAATTCAATGTCAGTTTTTGTCTATGCATTTTAAAAGTGATTAGCAATTTTCCATTTTTACTGTACAATAAAATGTTTGGATGTTCTGTTTCACCTTCTGGTCTCATTTAGTGTATTTTTTTCAAAATGGATGAGACATTATTATTATATTTCTGTATTGGAGCATCCCTACTGTAGTCATTGTTGTGTTTGCTTAGTTAATGTAATTTTTATGTCTTCTCATAATCGCTTTTAATTTTTTGAGAGCTCAAATTTCTCTTTGTTAATGTCTTTTTTTTTTTTTTTTTCAGCCCAGAGAGAAGGGTCGCATGCGCTTTCACAAACTACAGAATGTACAGATCGCACTGGACTTCCTCAAACATAGACAGGTACAGTGAACCGAACACCTCATAAGCCATTATTTTATTTATTTATTGGTTTTACTATTCAGGATTAGGGATATAATACAAAATAAATCTAAACATATAAAAAAAAGGAAAATATTGATAAAGATATAAAAAGCTATTTTTTATTAAAAATATGAATGACTGTTATTGCATTATAGTACATGAGGTGATGTTTAGAAAAGTCATACTTTTTGTTTGTTTTATATTTCCTTTCCATTTACCTCCTGCAGTACCTTTACAGACCCACAGGGGTCTGTGGACTCTGGGATGAAAACCCTGGTCTTATAAGATTTCACTGGTTAACACAGATCTCATTGTTTGACAGGTGAAACTGGTAAACATAAGAAATGACGACATTGCGGATGGAAATCCAAAACTGACCCTTGGGCTAATATGGACCATCATCCTTCACTTCCAGGTCTGGTGTAGCACTGGTTGTGCTCTAATTGCTCTGAGCAAACTCATTCTAATTAGTTCTTTATATGCTCCCTTTGGTTTTGCTTCACAGATTTTCATTTCCCTTTTCACTGTTTCTACATGTCACAATTCTAGAGTCTCTCAACTTGCCGTTACTATTGCTGTAACAACACAGACATCTGTGCAGACTTGTTACAGGGTTTAATGTATCATTTGGCATCTGGATATAGAGATCACTTTTCATCATTGTACCATAATATAAATCTCAGCCCACCCACGAAAGGACACACCCTCAGAAAAAAACTAGTATTTGTCATATTTTCACACATGACCTCATGTTAATTTGTGCATGAACTTGATTTTCATTCATAAGAAAAAACAATTTTGTACCTGTTAGAGACGGGTGGTTTTTTATGCCAATGCACTCTATTGTCTTTGGACTGCTGCACAATGTTTTGTCTCACGAGGAGACTGGAGCACAATTTTGTACTTTTTTTCTGGGAAATAAAAACCAAAGCGTGCGTCTTTGATGTCACAGGCCTGTGGGGGATTATGGGCTGGGACGGTGTCCATTTCAGTTGGTGACTCACATCTTCCCTTCAGGAAGTGCAAGCACGCATGGTGGTTTGGTGATTCATGAGACCAAATCATGCTGTTTTTGGTTGTGTAAATGCATCTTAATTGTTTTATTTTCTTTCATTTTTTTTTTTTTTAAGTGCTTATCTTGGCACAAAATTTGTCATTTTACAAAGTATAGTTATTTTTCTGGACAGACATATTAAACTATGCAAACTATGAATTAATATAGAGTAAAGCTTATAATACAATGAAAAATATACCAGAACTGGTCACAGCAATGCAGAATTAGCTTAAATTATGCAATCTGTAGAAGTTGTTGCATTTGGCACCAGATGTCTTTTTTTTTTTTATTCTTTATTCTTACAATAGCTTTAAGAAGTTTGAATTGTTGAGCTTATGGTCACCACAAAATTTATTTTTAAAATAGAGACATAGAAAGGAATTCTGCATTGAAAAGGACCTAAAATGCTCTTGTAAAGCTATGCTGCAAGGATGGAAGAAGTGTTTCCATGTATGAGTCACTGTGTGTACATCCTTAATGTAAGGATTCTGAGGTTTAGATCATCCACACTTCCCTACAAAATACTCATTATAAGAGGAAGCTTGATTTTAGCCGTTGAGTGGTTATTACCCAAAGGGGAATCCTGATGATGAGTCACCAGAGGAACAAACGCATGCAGAATCACAGGCTAAAATTTGAACAAGCCTCTTATTATCAACAAATCTTATGATCACTGCTAACCACAATGTTTGTCCATAGTATCTTGGCAACAGTGAGGGTATTTTAGGTATACTTTTTTTTTTTTTTGATGAAAATTTAATTATGAAATGCTATGTAATTTCCCCTAAGCATTACAGGATAGCTTTTCATTATTGGAAAAGCAACAAACTATACATTTTAAACTGAATATACAAACTATACATTTTACTGAACAGAGTGCAAACTTTGTACCCTTTGTCTTTGTTTATGTGTTTGTAAAAGAACCATTCAAAGCATGGGGCACTATCAGCAGAATAATAATACTAGTACATAATTTGTTTATTGAAACCATATTTACATTGATTCCATTTCATTTTTTATGCCTTATTTTATTTTACTTTGACACTTGTAGCTATATATATCTTTTTTTTTAAATATGTCTATTATTAGTCTGTTATTTCTTTATATAATAATGCATAATTTGTTTTCTTGAACCCATAACCATGATAACGATACCTTGTCATTTTTATATGCTGTATCTAATAAATAGTTAATAGTTAATAAATAGTTAATAAATGCTTGTTCAGTCTCTGATTCTACATTTCCTGACTGTTTCACTGTCTTTCTTGGCTCCATCAGATCTCCGATATCCAGGTGAACGGTCAGTCAGATGATATGACCGCCAAGGATAAGCTGCTCTTGTGGTCTCAACGGATGGTGGAGGGCTACCATGGCCTGCGGTGTGATAACTTCACCACCAGCTGGAGAGATGGCAAGCTCTTCAACGCCATCATCCATAAACACAAGTAAAAACTTCTTGTAAATAGGGAAAAGGGTTGTTGGAACACATTCTTGTGACCGATTAATCAATGGTGCTCATGTAAAAGAGCCAGATTTTTTTGGTTTTAGTTTATTTAGTAATCTTGGCATCTGAGAAGTGAGAAATAGTTGACGCACCCTTATATCTCCGGGCTGTTTGTGAAGTTCATCTCCAGACTTGCTGACTGTATTTGCAGTGTCGGTCACAGATCCCTTCTGCCCCTTGATGGGTCTATAATTTTTGTACTAAATTAACAAGTGATGTTTGACAGGAAGCAAGATCTGTCATGCCATACTTAAAGGTTGGCCGACCCATCTAAACTTTCAAGAGCACAATTTGTTGTCATACATGGGACTCAAGAAACTGTCATGCAATAACCTTAGAACCGCTGACCCATTACAGACTTCATACAAATGCCGCTCAACCACAACCAATTCACTTGGGTTGACATCAGATTTTGCTGGATTAAGTTCAAGTATGCCCGAATTGGCACTTACGAAAAAAATTGGAAACCTGAAGCCTGTAATGAGGGCGTGTTGAATCTGAAAGTCCCCAGAGGGTGTGTTTTTATCATTCAGTGTGCAGCTGCATAGCTCAGGTTAACACTACTCTATCAGTCACAGAAGACTTTTGAGATTTGAGCAAATAGGAAGCAGTTCGTCTTCCCTCTTGCTTGCAAATTGGTGAACGGATTAGTATGTGAAAGCCATTGCAACAGTAGCCGTAACAGAGGACCTAGTCGAAGCTCTCAAAGCTTGATGTGTTACAAGTTGGAGGCCGGTTTCTCTGAGGACTGAGACTGGAACTTGCTTCTCATTGGACAAGAATACCCGTCTGCACCCTCTTTAAATGCGTACATCTCAAAGAATGGGAATTTGATTCATTCAATACAACAAAATGTTCAGTCTCAAGAGGAAGTTACACTCAAGGAAGAATCGCAGTACCTTGTCCAGCCATGGATCTGTCAGTGAACTGGAGGACCATGTGGTCATGCTATGTGAAGATGTGCCATCAGAGACTTCATTCGATTCAGGCCAGGGGTCCATCAGCCCTGGTGCCTGCTCTAGTGGTGGATCCCACAGCGGAGATCTTGAACATGGCATGGAGCAAAGGCTCTCCACCCTAAGTAGAGATGGGTTTTCTTACAGAAAGGTGTTCGTCTCAGATGCCGAGCTTCCCGGGAGCCAACCGTGCTACCTGCTCACACAGACAGTCAATGAGTCGTATGAATGCTTTGTTGATTCGTTAAAAACATTGTTGAAAAAAACAAGCAAAGCAATTCTGCCTTTGTCATTGTAGCTTTTGCAATTTTACTGACTATGAGTTGATTGATTTAGTAATTTTTAGTTGTTATTTGCCATAAAATTTAGTTAAAATGAACTTTCAGGTTTTCATGTAGTCAACAGGCTGCTTGTGTGGGCACAAAGTGTTTTACTGTAATTGTTTTGCAGTGATTGCTGTTGAGTGAGTACTTAGTCACATAAGACAGGCTTAAATCCTGTGAAGAGGTATCCATCTTGCCCAGATTCTGGCACAGATATTTACATAGCCTCCAGGTTTGGCGTAGCAGTGATCAGTTAAATATAAGATCTGCAGAGGGTGCAGATCTTAAAAAAAAAAATATCCATTTTAAAGGTTTACAGTTCATATCATAGGACTTTTTGTTTGCTACATGGAAATGATTTCTTTAAACAAAGCAGATAATTAAATACAAAATAATTTACCAAATGAGCAGTATCTGTTAAAAATTAAATTACAAACAGGCAGAATATAATTGATGCATGGTGTATTATTATGTAATCAGTGCAATGAAATGTTTAAAGTGTGTGGATTTTTTTTAATTTTCATTTATGTTTGTTACTGATTCTTCCATTGTTCCTTTCTAGAGTTATATTCCTCTCAATCTCCACCTCTAACCGCATTCTGTGTTTCCTGTCTTTTGTTGTAGGCCAAATTTGATTGACATGAATAAGGTGTACAAACAGACCAACCTGGTGAATCTGGAGCAGGCCTTCACCGTAGCAGAGAGAGACTTGGGCGTCACACGCCTGCTGGATCCTGAAGGTAAACTAAGGCAGAAAACACCCCTCTGGATTTTCCATCTTCTTTCATTTATAAATAGTAGCTCTTAGGGGTCCTAGTGGATTTAAGGGGCGTGTAAATAATTTTTTATGCCTGTGTAACAGGGGTTTCTAATAGTTTTCCAATAGTGATTTTATTTTTATGATGTTGAGTAATGTTCAAGAGTTTTTACTTAGATTTTTAAAATAATGTAGCGCTTTTTAATCAGTAAGTATGCATTCAACTGGTCAAAAGTGACAGTTAAGACTAATGCTACAAAATATTTATTTTTAAAGTGATGGCTGCTTAAAATTCAGCTTTGCATCACATTTTAAAATGTGTTAAAGTAGAAAAGGAATTCTAAGTTGTACTAATATTTCACAATATTATTGTATTAATGTATTTTTTAGCAAATAAATTGATGCAAATAAGAGGCTTCAAAAAAATCTTACCTACCATTGAACATACTGATAATCCTTAGTTTTTCCTTTCTGCAGATGTAGACGTGCCACACCCAGACGAGAAGTCCATCATCACATATGTGTCCTCTTTGTATGATGTCATGCCAAGAGTTCCTGACGTTCGTGATGGAGTCAAGGCCAATGTGGGTGTTTTGAAAATATAAGTAATTATTATACAGGTATCTTGGGACATTGAGATGGTCAGTATTCACTGAAATGAATTTTTAATGACGTGTACAGGAGTTGGAGCTGCGCTGGCAGGAATATTACGAGCTGGTGACCATGTTACTTCAGTGGATCAGACATCACATTATCGTGTTTGAGGAACGCAAGTTCCCCTCCAGCTATGAGGAAATTGAGGTTAGTCCCACGATCCATGGTTTACTGATCATGCATATTTACACATGTAATTATGATATGGTACAGTAATTTACTTTTGTTTACCAGCTAGAAGTAATTATAAACTGTATAAATTTTGTGACCACAGATGCAAGTGTTTGTAGTACAACAGAAAAACAATTTAAAAAAAGAGAAAGAAAGAAAGAAAGTAATATGACCATTTCGCCTCCTTTTTTTATTGTAGGTTCTCTGGCGTCAGTTTCTGAAGTTCAAAGAGACTGAACTACCAGCCAAGGAAACTGACAAAAATCGCACAAAGCTCATTCACAAGTCTTTCGAGGTAAATCAAATTTGCCACACTAGTAACTGTCTTTTAAACAAACGTGTAGTACAATCCTGTTGGGCTTTTGAGTTTTCTTAACATGGTTTTACCTAGATTTGACTTTATGCATGGGGTTTGTTTGGCACCAGGGTGCTGTGCAGGCGGGTCAAATCAAGGTTCCCTCCAGCTACCACCCCATCGATGTGGAGAAGGAGTGGGGCCGCCTGCACGTGGCTATTCTGGAACGAGAGAAACTGTTGCGCTCAGAGTTTGAACGGTGAGAAATCTGTGGATTAACCACTTATTTGTGGAATTCTTTATGAATTTGTTGTTTGCATAATGACTCATTTGAATAATCTAAACTATTCACAGAGGGATTTTGCAATAATAATAATAGTTATACCATGAGTCAAAAAGTATTGAGCTAATGAATTAAAATGTATGATGCCGTTGTGATCAGATTTGACTTATGTTTTGAATTGAATCTAAACAAACAGTTTTAGTCACCTCATTTAAATTATGTTTCAAGAAAAATAAAGATCTGCAGATTAAACTGACTTGCCCTAAAAAGAAACATCAACCATTCTAATGGATAATATCTTGAACATTACTGTTCTTTTACTGAATTAACAACTGTGAAATGTGTTAATTTGAGCTTTTAATATAATTTAATATTTTATTTGAATTATTATTCCCCACAGTTTTCTGTTTCAAATGCATTAACCTTACATTACAACTTCTAGTTGTTCTGATGAATTTTTCATAAATAGAAAAGCAAACAGGGCGTCACTTTCAAAAATATTTGTCACAAGACAGCCTTGCTACTGCTCTGCAAACTTTTTATGAGCCTGATCAGTTACAGAAGCACTTCTTAACATCAATAGCCAATTCTATGTACCTCTGCTCTGAAAAAATAACAATAAAACTCTCTATACTGGGATTAAGCCTTATTAGGATTACTAGTCATAGCTTTTATGAATGACAGCCATGGTCTTGAGTACCTGCTCAGTGAGAGGAGGGTGTGAGTGATTTGACTGACTTTTTTCTAGTGGATTGAATGTTAAATGCCTGTAAAGTCTGAATGTTGTCTAGTTTAGTTTAGCCTTTGTCCAGTCATTATATTCTTAATATTTCATGGCTGTTTTGCTTGTAGTGGATTATGCAGAGCGTGTAAGAGTATTTGTGTGTCTGTTACCTGTACAGGCTGGAGCGTTTGCAGAGAACAGTCGGTAAAGTGCAGATGGAGTCAGGTTTGTGCGAGGAACAGCTAAACCAGGTGGAAACACTGTTACAGACGGTGAGATGTACATTTTATTTCTTTTATTCCTTTATTTGAATCCAAAGACTTTAAAAAAGAAAACCCTGTAGCAAATAACATTATAATAATCCTTTGCTTTTATTGCAGGACATACGTTTGCTGAGTGCGGGAAAGCCTATCCAGCATGCATCTGATATAGAGACAGATCTGAACAAAGCTGAAAACATGATCCGATACCTTTTCAATGATGTGCAGTTACTGAAAGATGGGCGCCATCTACAGGCAGAACAGATGTACAGGCGGTCAGTATAATATTTTTACTATCATACCATTAATTAATTAAGAAAAATATACGGTATGTTATTTTATTGTGATTGGTTTGATATTTATTCATTTATTTAAAAATTCATATGTAACTTTTTAAAATTAGGACAACTTGAATTGTTGAAATGTTTATATTTTTAAAGGAAATTAAACCTTTCCCGATTTAAATAAATAAATAATAATTTCTTGCCTTGAGTTGTAATATGGTATTTTCTGAAAAGCTGCTTATTACTTATTAAATAGCCATTAAAAATGTAAAACAAAAACAATAAATAATATCTAGGAAAGCTGCTTTGCAGAAAATATTATGCTAAAGTCACAATTAAGAATATAAAATATATATAAATAAAATATGATTTAAATAGCGATTGAAAAACAGTTAATCTAATAATATTTATAATAAATGATTTCTCATCACTGCATCTTTGTAATAGTATCAGTAACTGTCCTCTCTTTGTTCTCTCAGGGTGTACCGTCTCCATGAGCGTCTGGTTAACCTGCGCAGTGAGTTTAATCTGCGTCTGAAGTCAGGCGTGACAGTGTCGCAGATACCCATGACCCAGATCTCCCATGTCCAAACATTACAGCAGTCTCCCCAGCGCGTAAGACCTGAGCTTGACGAAGTCACTCTCAAGTACATTCAGGACCTCTTGTCTTGGGTGGAGGAGAACCAGAGACGCATTGATGGGGCTGAGTGGGGCAAAGATCTGCCCTCTGTGGAGTCTCAGCTCGGTAGCCATCGTGGTCTTCATCAGTCCATTGAGGAGTTCAAATGCAAGATTGAACGTGCACGGGCTGATGAGGTAATTTAATGCATATAAATTTTGCACCTTTGTAGTAGATATTGTGTTTTCTGAACTTTTTACAGGTTTTACAGGTTTTTGCTACTGTCTCTTTAAGATTTGTATATATGAATCACCTCTCTTCTGATTGGCTAACTTATTTGCATGTGAACTGAGTAACATTAGCATTGAGTGAGGATATTTATATATCATTTAAAATAAATTATATATTTCGTATTAAACTGGATATTCAAGTACAAATAATACTATTCTTAATAAATCATGCATGCTTTTTAAACAGTATTAATAATTAAAAATTAACTTACACTCTATATATGAGTTAAGAATGTCTACTGAATTTTATATGAAAAACCAACATCACAAAACCAACATCATTTTTCCCCCCTTTCAGAATCAGTTGACTCCAGTCAGTAAGGAAGCTTATCGTGAATACTTGGGCAAACTGGACCTTCAGTACGCCAAACTGCTGGTATGCTCTTAAATTTAAAACTAAAACACACTGATCCCTTTGTTGAATCTTAATTATGGATCTTAAAATATCTTCATAGCAAATGCATAACATAAAAAACCTTATGATATAGAATTTGCCAATTTATTAGTTGATTAATTTTCATTGTTCCATCTCAGAATGCATCGAAGTCACGGCTGAGTTGTTTAGATCAGCTGCACGCTTTTGTTGTAGCTGCCACAAAAGAGCTGATGTGGCTGAATGAGAAAGAAGAGGAGGAAGTAAACTATGACTGGAGTGACAGAAACTCCAACATGACCGCCAAGAAAGATACCTATTCTGTAAGACCACCAACTACACTAAAATTGCTCCTTTTTAATGCTATGATGTCATTTTAATTGCATTTGACAATAACGGTTGATGCTCCTGTGCTATCTTGTAGGGTTTGATGAGAGATCTTGAACAGAGAGAGAAGAGGGTAAACAACGTCCAGGTGACTGGAGACAAACTGCTAAAAGAGGGCCATCCTGCCAGGAAAACTGTGGAGGTACAAAACTGTACATTTAGTCATTTATTATTTGTGTTTCTCCAAAGCAAAATACTTTAGTAAAAGAGTCTTTAATTTATGTGAGTCATGTAATTATAGAGCTGACAAAAAAGCTAAATAATGTGAGTAATAAAAGAATGTTTGTGTCTAATTTAACTTGTATTTAACTTATTTCTGCATAACCTTTAATATTTTAATCCGTTTTAGCTTGTAAAGTTTCTGTGTTTTACATTTTTTAAAGTTCTGAAACTTTCTTTTTTTTCAAGCTTCAATTATATTTCCAATCCCAGATTTTCAATATGGTCTCAATGTGAATATTTTAGCACTTAAGCAGAACTTCTGTGTTTTAATGGTTGTAATCTTTTCCACTGTAGGCTTTCACTGCAGCTCTTCAGACTCAGTGGAGCTGGATCCTTCAGCTGTGCTGCTGCATTGAGACTCATCTGAAAGAAAACACATCTTACTTCCAGGTACATACATTAATAAAACTTAATGAGAAACCATGGAGACATGAAAACAGGTCTTCAGCTCCATCAAAATTAACTTCAGCTAAATTAGTTTGATATCCTAACCAATTTTTTCTGTTCTACAGTTCTTCTCAGATGTTAAAGAAGCTGAAGAGAGGATGAAGAAGATGGAGGACATGATGAAGAAGAAATATGTGTGTGACCACTCTATCACGGTCACACGTCTAGAGGATCTGCTACAGGATGCAATGGTGGGTGTGAATATGACTGGCATTTTACAAACCAGTAAACACCAAAATGTATTTAGGGCTGGGGGATTATGTATTTGACCATTCAGATTATGTCATTAGATTAGAGATCCTTTAAAACTCTTAATTCATTTCTTTAAATGAAATGAAATGAAACATGTATGCAATATATATACAAAGTTGTCTCTCTGGCCTTCAGGAAGAAAAAGAACACCAAAACGAATTCAAAACACACCTGGAGGGTCTTAACCGGAGAGCCAAGACCATTATCCAGCTGAAGCCGAGGAACACAGCTTACCCTGTCAAAGGCAAATTACCCATTCAGGCTGTCTGTGACTTCAAACAAATGGAGGTAAACACTCTATCGCTTGTTTTCTTGTGTACATTGGTAATAAAAGAAGCTGAATTTATCCTGGGGTTAATATTGAGGGCACGCCAACAATGTTTTGAAACACATTTTTTATTTGCCTTGCTATATCACAGTCCTGCTTTTAAAAAAATGGAGTCACATGTGATTTCCATGTTAAAGTACAATTAAGCATGAATATCTTGTTATTACAGAGGCTAAGCAATCAGCCTCACCCAGTAACTTGTTTTGCTATTAGTCACTGCACTTATCAAATACAAAATGTAATCCATATTAATCACTATAGAATTAACATCCTTCATCCTTTTGACCCAGATCACAGTACACAAAGGAGATGAGTGTGTCCTGGTGAACAACTCCCAACCGTACAAGTGGAAAGTGCGAAACTCCAGTGGAAATGAGGCCACAGTACCATCCATCTGTTTTATCATCCCTCCCACCAACAAAGAGGCCGTGGACGTCAGTTCTGGGTAACACTAGTTCAGCCTGATACAAGTGCACAAGTCTAGTCTCATTTGACCTCCCTTTCTTCAGTTGGCAGCACATTCAAATTCCACATACTCCTTTTATCTCTTTGAATTTTGACTCAAGATGTGTGGTTTCAGCAAATGTTGCAGTACAAACCGAATCCTTCTGATCAGCATTTGGCTTTGCCACCTTATCTTCAATTCTGTCTTGAACCTCAGGTTAGACGCGAGTCTGCAGAGGCTGATGGTCCTTTGGAAAAAGCTGCATGTAGATATGAAGAGTCTGCTGTCCTGGCAATACCTCATGCGAGATATCCTGCTTATCAACTCCTGGAATTTAATCATGGTAACTAACACACACACACACAGCCCTTTTTCGGTATTCAGAGACTTTCAAAGTCTTAGTACGAAATACTAGAACTCACATGCACCAATATAAAAAAGAAAAAAAGATGGAAATTATTACAATAAATAGCCAATACAAAATTCCATGCCTAAAATCAGTTTAAAAAAAATCTATTGTAAATTTAAGCATCACAATATTATAATGTTATAGTGATCAAATATAATTTTCATAATATTTCACAATTTTACTGTTTTTCCTATATTTTGATCAAATAAATGCAGCCTTGGTGAGCATAAGAGACTTCTTTCAAAAACATTAAAAATCTTACTGACTCTGAGCTTTTAAACAGTGGTTCATTTGAGCATGCACAATTAAATATTCAGTACTGGCCAATTATATTTTGACTGTTACCATAAGTAAAATCTCTAATATTAGCTGATAATTGATGTGATATCGATATATCATACATCACTTTAAAGAACTCATTATCATGCATTATTTCATTGCATGCAGAGGCATATGAATGATCTGAAAAATTACAATATAAACACACTCATGAATATTAATTAGGTGACATATTCTGTTCTCTAATTTTCTTTAGTTTAAGACTTTGAGAGTCGAGGAATATCGACTGACCCTGAAGAAACTGGAGGAGCACTATCAGGCCTTCTTGCGTGACAGTCAGGATTCTGAGCTCTTCGGTGCTGACGATCGCTTGCAAGCCGAAAACAGTTACAGCAAAGCAACTCAACACTATGATAACTTGCTACGCTCTGTTGAACAAGGTAGGTGTCATAGAAACCATCCATCACTTTCACTGTTCATCAAGTAAATGGGATGGCACACAGACAAAGCTGTCTTGGCACCAGAAACAACCCTGTTTTAAGGCATAGCCCTGAGCACAGCTGCAGATTTTTCTGCATGATTGATACAACACAAAGGCATTACGGAATTTCAAGAGCTTTGCTATTCTGCTGGATCAGGAGTTTTTATGACAGCACATTTTGAAAAATCTGGATAGAACCTTCCGTCCCCCTCCCATTATGACTGTAAGACTTATTTTTCAGAACCTGTTACCATCCAAAAGGGAAGCCCACCGGGTAAAGATCACAGTGTGGATTTCTTTATTAATAAACTGCAAATGATTTGACCATGCTATTGTTTGTATCACATTTTGCTTTAATCCCCATTGACTCCAATGTGTTGTTAAAGGAGCAGTGTGTTTTGCTGTTTCTAAGCATGTCTTTAATTTTTTCACTTGTGTGATGACATTTCCACAGATTTTCCTCTCTATTTGACATTTTGAAATGCAGTGTACATATTTAAAAGTGTGCAAATGAACTGATTTACTTTAAGTCTTGAGACATTCTCTGCACAAGCACTTGAATTTAAATGCTTCTAACTATGTCAGCTTGATTTAATGTGAAAATATACTTTACTGTTTAAAGGTTTGGGGTCAGTTCGATTTTTGAAAGAAATTCATTTTTAAATTGATCAAAATTGTCAAAGAATCCTGAAAAAATTGTTTCATAGTTTTCACAGATTTCATCTGTTTTTAAGCAGCACATTTCTAAATAAATGAAGCCTTGTTGAGCATAAGAGACTTATTAACAATATAATATAAAACAAAAAAATATTAACAATTCTGACTGACCCCAAACGTTTGAACAGTAGTGTGCCTATATTATAGATACAACATAGATCTATTATGACTGAGGAGACCTAGAAGTCTGTTTGTGGTTTTAATATTGAATTATATTTTAGGATCAGTGTTTGAGCTGTTTTAATAACACAAAGTATTTTAATTATTCAGGGGAACAGGATGAGTCAGTGTGCAAGAGTTACATCACCCAAATAAAGGACCTGAGACTGAGACTAGAAGGCTGTGAGAGCCGCACGGTGAACCGCCTCAGACAGCTGGTGGACAAGGAGCCTCTCAAAGCCTGTGCACAGAGAGCCACCGAACAGAAGGTCTGCAGAAACACTGCATTAAATATACATTATATCTGTTTGAACATGATGCCATTTAATTTGCTCTTTTTGGATGAAGAAATGCCTTTAAATGAAGAGCCTGCACATGTCAACTGCAGTCAATAAAATTTTTCATTTTCATTGAAATCCTAATATATATTATTTCATGCTTTAATACTTGTGTATTCTTGCTTCATCCTACAGAAACTGCAGGCTGAGTTGGAGGGTATAAAGAAAGACCTGGATAAGATGGTGGAGAAGAGTGAAGTAGTGCTGGCCACATCTCAGCAGTCCAGTTCCGCCCCTGTCCTGCGCTCAGAAATAGACATCACCCAGAAAAAGATGGAGCATGTCTACAGTCTTTCCTCTGTGTATCTTGACAAGTGAGACTGAAGTCTTTTATATTTTAACCCATTTTAAAATGCATTTTTTTTCCTGAGATGAAATCCTAAAGCAGAATTTCAGCAGCCATTACTCCCGTCTTCACTTTTACACGATTTTTCAGAAATCACTGGTGCTCAAGAAACATTTCTTATTTTTTGTGGAAATATTTGTGGAAAATTTTGTTGTTGTTGAATGGAAAGTTTTAAAAAACTAAAAGTCTTTACTGTCACATTTGATCAATTTAATGCATCCTTGCTGAATAAAAAAAAAATCATACTGATGCCAGCTTTTTTAGAAGAAGTATCCAGTACAGTTGTTTTTTCTTTTCCCCATCTTTTTGTCTTTTCTATATAAAATAAAGCTTATCCTATTTCTTTTGTCCACAAAGGCTGAAGACCATTGATATAGTAATCCGCAGCACACAAGGAGCTGAAGACATTCTCAACAAGTACGAAAACCAACTGCGTGATGTAAACAAAGTTCCTGTTAATGAGAAAGACGTTGAGATCAACCAAACACAGCTCCAGGTGCATTGTCTCTCACAAAAAAAAAAAAAACAATTATGCATGACAAAATTGTTTGTGGTTACCAGTGTGAACTTGAATAATACATGACTTCACAAACATGTTCATTTTCTCATCTTTTTTCTTAACCCTAGAAACTGTGCTCAGAAGCAGACAGCAAGCAAGCCATGTTTGACCGCCTGGAACAGGAGCTTCAGAGGGCTACAGCAGTGAACGATCGGATGTCTCAGCTGCACAGTGAAAGGGACATAGAGCTGGAGCACTACAGGCAGCTGGTGGGCAACCTGAAGGACCGCTGGCAGGCTGTGTTTGCACAGATTGAGCTAAGGCAGCGAGAACTTGACCTTCTAAACAGGCAGATGCAGGCCTACAGACAGAGCTATGAGTGGCTTATCTGCTGGATAGCAGATGCCAAGCAAAGGCAGGACAAACTTCATGCTGTGCCTATAGGTGACAGCAAAATCCTTCAAGAGCAGTTGAACAAGGAGAAGGTAATTATCTATCTATATATCTGTCTGTCTATATGACATGCAGGGTTTTGATTAATTTTCACTTCTCAATGCTTTATATAATGAAAATCCTATAATATTTTGTTAGAAAATCATGTAGTTGGTATTTTATTTTTGTCATGTCTATCCACTGTACAGAAACTGCTTGAGGAGATTGAGAAGAACAAGGACAAGGTGGATGAATGCCAGAAATATGCTAAAGCATACATTGACGCCATAAAGGTGTGTGGATGTCGCTGCATGCATATTTTATGAGTTATGATTTATGAGTTGCAGTCTGACTGAATATTCTCATCCAGGATTATGAGCTTCAGCTGGTGATGTATAAAGCTTTGGTGGAGCCCATCGCTTCTCCTCTGAAGAAAACTAAAATGGAGTCTGCATCTGATGACATAATCCAAGAGGTACCTTTGATATGTGATATACATATGTTTTTGAATCTCATTCTGCTATATGCATTAATTTACATACTGTATGTTTAACTTAGAGTGATATACTTGGGCTTTTATTTCTTGATTGTATTTCGTCTTTGATATGCCAAGTAACTTCAACAACATCTTTCAGTATGTGACTTTGAGAACACGCTACAGTGAGCTGATGACTCTTTCGAGTCAGTATATTAAATTCATCATTGAGACACAGCGCCGCCTAGAGGATGATGAGGTAAGTGTCAAAACCTAAAACCTGTTAGTAGTCTAAGACTAACTTTAACTCACTAACTTAACCCTGTGTTGTTCAATTTATGAATGTATGGACATCTGAAATATGTATTCATTTCACTGTACAAAGCATACGAGACACAGTTAAAAAAATTCTCAAGTTATAAAAGAGTGACACAATACTGAACTTTGCTATCGTTGGTTATGTGCTAGAGGTAAAAGTTGTGAAAATAAAAAATGTAACAGATCGAGGTGCTCACAGGTTTTCAGTAATGATAATGCTAGTGGTGCAGCACATCCCATTTCTTTCACAATGTATGTCTTTCATTATCTGTTTACAACTATGGAGGTGTTTTAATATTTATTCTATTATAGTGAGCTCTCAGTTAGTATAGGTGTCCTTCAGCCTGAAGCAAACTTAAAATATTCTCTCACCCAGAGATTAAATGTTAAAGCATGGTGCAACATGTACCAGGGATGCCAGATTTTTTTATCCCGTTTAATTTCCTGGTTCTATCTGTTGCTTTTGTAAATAGAAAGCAGTATTCTTATCCATCGTTAATTTTGTGCTCTGATTGTTGATTTTCCCTCTGAGTATGCTTCAGCTTGACTCTCACTCCTTCCTCTGTAGTTGTTTTCTGCACAATTTTGGTTTTCATTTTCCTTTCTAACCTTTATTTCCTTGTTTGCTTCTCTAAACTGCTTGCCAGTGCTTTATCATGATGAATGTTTGTCATGTTTGGGCACTAAAGAGGTAAATTGTCCACAAAATGCATCTTCATCCTCTTCGAGTCCCCCTGTTAATTACATTTGCATTATTTAGAAATACATTAAATAAAATATGAAATAATATATGCATTAATATATATTATTGGCTTTGTTGAAATCTACACTGTTTGACATTCATCAGACCTATTTTTCTTATTTTTTTTCCCTTTATGGTATCATTTTTTTTTTTTTTTTTTTTTGCTGCATCACTAAGCTGTTCTGTTGAATGCATGATAATACCTTAAATATAAATTTTCAAATTCTTTTTTCTTCAGTGAAAATTTTAAAAGGCTAAATTTCCATGTTTTGCATTTTTTATTCAGGAATTCAAAACAACTTCAGTAAACCTTTACACTGATGTGAAATATTAAAATAAAGTCACAACTCAGAATTCAAAGTTTAAAATTACAAGATAGGATTTTCAATATGTAAACAACATCAAGCCATATCAAGTAATAACTTCTCATTAGCATGATGCCATTCTGTAGTGTTGTTTTGTCAAGTGATTGTCTCTCATTTTCTGTACCATACACTGTGACTTTATATTATCCTTCATGAATCTTCTGCAACTACAGAAGTTGATTTTTATTTAGTATAACTATTTAGTCTGACTGCCCATAACTTTGTCCATGTACTTACATTTACATGTACTGACATGCGCCTGTAATATCTAACTCTTAACTGCTTACATTTGTCTCTATTTCCCCTACCATTTACCTCCACTAATACAGAAAGCTGCCGAAAGACTAAAGGAGGAAGAGAGGAAAAAGCTGGCCGAGATGCAGGCCGAGCTAGAAAAGCAAAGGCAGTTAGCTGAATCTCACGCAAAAGCTATTACTAAAGCAGAACAAGAGGCAAATGAGCTGAAGATGAAAATGAAAGACGAAGTCAGCAAACGACAGGATGTTGCTGTCGATGCTGAGAAACAGAAGCACAATATCCAGCGAGAGTTTCAGGAGCTCAAAAGCATTTCAGAGCAGGAAATTAAGTCTAAGACTCAACAGGTAGAGGAGGCCCTGCAAAGCCGCACCAGAATTGAAGAAGAAATCCATATAATCCGAATTCAGCTGGAGACGACGATGAAACAAAAATACACTGCTGAAACAGAGCTTCAGCAACTCAGGGACAAAGCAGCAGATGCTGACAAACTTCGAAAGGCAGCGCAGGACGAAGCAGAGAAGCTTCGGAAACAAGTTGCTGAAGAGACTCAGAAGAAACGCAAGGCAGAAGAGGAGCTTAAACTGAAATCAGAGGCAGAAAAGGAGGCTGCCACAGAGAAGAAGAAGGCCCTCGAGGATCTTGAGAAGCTCAAGCTCCAAGCTGAGGAAGCTGAGAGGCACCTGAAGCAAGCAGAGCTGGAAAAGCAGCGCCAGATTCAAGTGGTCGAGGAAGTGGCTAAAAAGACTGCAGCCACTCAGCTTGAGAGTAAACAATTATCATTAACAGCAAAACTGGAAGAGTCACTCAAAAATGAGCAGGTAATGGTCATTCAACTGCAGGAAGAGGCAGAACATCTCAAAAAGCAGCAAGCCGAAGCAAATAAGGCAAGAGAGCAGGCAGAGAAGGAGCTAGAGACATGGAGACAAAAGGCTAATGAAGCTCTCCGGCTCCGGCTTCATGCAGAGGAAGAAGCCAATAAGAAAACTACAGCTCAGGAGGAGGCAGAGAAACAGAAGGAGGAGGCCAAACGGGAGGCAAAGAAGAGAGCAAAAGCTGAGGAGGCTGCCCTTAAACAGAAAGAGATTGCAGAAAATGAACTGGAGAATCAAAGGAAAATGGCTGAAGAAACAGCTAAACAGAAGCTTGCAGCAGAGCAAGAACTTATTCGGTTAAGAGCAGATTTTGAGCATGCTGAACAGCAGAGGACTGTCCTGGATGATGAGCTCCAGCGTCTCAAAAATGATGTTAATGCTGCTGTTAAACAGAAGAAAGAGCTGGAGGAGGAACTGGTCAAAGTTAGGAAGGAGATGGAAGTTCTATTGCAAATTAAATCCAAAGCTGAGAAAGAGTCTATGTCAACCACTGAAAAAAGCAAACAACTACTTGAATCTGAGGCCGCCAAGATGAGGGAGCTGGCTGAAGAGGCAACTAAACTGAGGTCAGTTGCAGAAGAAGCAAAGAAACAAAGGCAGGCCGCAGAAGAAGAAGCTGCCCGCCAGAGAGCAGAGGCTGATAAGATACTCAAAGAAAAGTTAGCAGCTATCAATGAAGCCACCCGTCTAAAAACTGAAGCTGAGATTGCTTTGAAAGAGAAGGAGGCTGAAAATGACCGTCTAAAGAGAAAAGCCGAAGACGAGGCCTACCAGAGGAAAGTTCTTGAAGATCAAGCAGCACACCATAAGCAAGAGATCGAAGAAAAGATTGACCAGCTAAAGAAGTCTTCAGACACTGAGCTTGACAGGCAAAAGAAAATCGTAGAAGAAACCTTGAAGCAGAGGAAAGTGGTTGAGGAGGAGATCTACATTCTCAAACTCAATTTCGAAAAGGCTTCAACTGGCAAACGGGACCTTGAACTTGAGCTTAACAAACTGAAGGGCATTGCAGAGGAGACACAAAAGAGCAAAGCGAAGGCAGAGGAAGAGGCAGAGAAATTCAGAAAACTTGCTTCAGAAGAGGAGAAAAAAAGGAAAGAGGCAGAGGCCAAGGTAAAAGAAATCCAAGCTGCAGAAGAAGAGGCAGCAAGGCAACACAAAGCTGCTCAAGAGGAGGTTGAGCGTCTTATAAAAATAGCGGAAGATGCCAAAAAGCAGAAGGAGCTTGCCAAGAAAGAAGCTGAGAAACAGGTCATTTTAGTAAAAGAGGCTGTACAAAAGTGTTCTGCTGCTGAACAGAAAGCCCAAGATGTTCTTCTCCAGCAAAATAAAGACAGCATGGCTCAGGATAAACTCAAGGAGGAGTTTGACAAAGCGAAGAAACTGGCGCAAGATGCAGAAAAGGCTAAAGACAAGGCTGAAACAGAGGCTGCTTTGTTGCAGAAGAAAGCAGAGGAAGCAGACCGTCAAAAGCAGGCAGCTGAAGCTGAAGCTGCCAAACAGGCAAAAGCCCAGGAAGATGCTGAAAAACTGAGGAAGGAAGCTGAGGCAGAAGCTTCCAGAAGGGCTGAGGCAGAAGCTGCTGCTTTAAAACAAAAACAAGAGGCTGATGCCGAAATGGCCAAGTACAAAAAGCTTTCAGAAAAGACACTGAAGCAGAAGTCTTCGGTTGAGAAGGAGTTAGTGAAGGTTAAAGTACAACTTGATGAGACAGACAAACAGAAATCAATCCTTGATGATGAACTTAAGCGACTTAAACAAGAGGTCAGTGATGCTATGAAGCAGAAAGCTCAAGTGGAGGATGAGCTCTCTAAAGTCAAGATCCAGATGGAGGACTTACTAAAACTGAAACTTAAAATCGAAAAGGAAAACCAAGAGCTTATGAAGAAAGATAAAGACAACACAAAGAAACTTCTTGAGGAAGAGGCTGAGAACATGAAAAAATTGGCAGAGGAGGCAGCACGGCTCAACATTGAGGCTCAAGAAGCGGCGAGATTACGGCAAATTGCAGAGTCTGATCTTGCCAAACAGAGCGAACTGGCCGATAAGATGCTGGAAGAGAAAAAGCAGGCCATTCAGGAGGCAAAAAAACTAAAGGCTGAAGCTGAAAAGCTCCAGAAACAGAAAGAGCAGGCACAGGTTGAGGCTCAAAAGCTGATGGAGGCCAAAAAGGAGATGCAACAGCGTCTGGAGCAGGAGACTGAAGGTTTCCAGAAATCCTTAGAGGCTGAACGCAAGCGGCAATTAGAGATAACTGCAGAGGCTGAAAAACTGAAGATCAAGGTGGCACAGCTAAGTGATGCTCAGTCAAAAGCAGAAGACGAAGCCAAAAAATTCAAGAAACAAGCAGATGAAATCAAAACCCGCCTACTAGAGACAGAAAAACAGACTTCAGAAAAACATACTGTTGTTGAGAAACTGGAAGTACAGAGGCTGCAGAGCAAAAAAGATGCTGATGATCTGCATAAAGCAATTGCAGAGCTTGAGAAAGAAAAGGAAAAACTGAAAAAAGAGGCAGCTGACTTACAAAAACAGTCAAAAGAGGTATTGTGTTATATGTTGTAGTACTGTGGCCTAGTGTTTTACATCTTATCCTTATACCCCGTAATTAACAATTAACAGTTTTCATACAATTTCTAAACCTTTGTTCATGGAAATTGCATGTTGCCAGTCACAGTTATAACAAAGTTATAACAAAGCCTGCAATTGTCATGAACAAAGATGTTCTGGTTATATTACAGTGTCCATGATACAGTATAAATACAGTATAAATAATTACTGAATAGTATAAATGCAGTTTAGTATACAGTTATGTTGTACAGCCCATATTTGCAAGGTATTGGTATCTTTATTGTTTTTTTTTTTATTAATAACTAATGTCTGTAACTTGGACACTATAATGTGTATATAATCTATTATTTTAGATATTAGTGTACCTTTTAATTTATCTCTACTGTAGTATGCAGTGAAGTTGTCATTTATATAGGGTACTGTGGGTACTGTAGTTACTGTGGTTACAGTGATTTCCATTGAAAAGACAATTATCCTAAAGGTATAGTTCACATAAACAAAAAATCTTTCATCTTTTTCTCACATTCCAAACCTGTATGACTGTCTTCTGTGGAACTCAAAGAAAGATATTTAAAAGAACATATCAGTATTTTTTTCTGTACAGTGAAAGTTAGTGGCTCCAATGTTATTTTACAACCCATAGACGTTATGGGCAAAAACAACCACAAGATATTTTGTGTTCTACAGAAGCAAGTAAGTTTGTGACAAATGAGTGTGAATAAATGCTAATAGATTTTTTAATGTTTAGGTAAACTATACCTTAAAGTTGGGTGTTTAATTAATTGTCTTTTCAGTGGAAATCACTGTAACCATAGAATCACATGAACACATCACACTATATAAATATGATACCACAGCATACAGTAGAGATTATTTAAAAGGTACAATGATAGGTGCAAGGTATGGTGTAATTATATAAGAAAAAATATAACTGCCTCTTAAAATGTAAAATTATCTATACGTATTATATAATTTTGGATTTGATTTGTGCAGTTATATTTTTCCTTATAAAGTGAATTCTGTGTCATGCATTTAAATAATAATGGTCTTATACCTTTTTATCACAGATGGCCAATGTACAACAAGAACAGTTACAGCAAGAAAAGACTATCCTCCAGCAAACTTTCTTAGTAGAAAAAGAGACACTGCTGAAGAAAGAGAAAGCTATTGAGGCAGAGAAAAAGAAGTTGGAGAAGTTATTTGAAGATGAAGTGAAGAAGGCTGAAGCACTCAAAGATGAACAGGAGTGTCAGAAGCAGCAAATGGAGAAGGAGAAAAAGAAACTGCAGGCTGCCATGGATGCTGCTATCAAAAAGCAAAAGGATGCTGAGGAAGAGATGCACGCCAAGCAAAAAGAAATGCAAGAACTTGAAAAGAAAAGAATTGAACAAGAGAAACTTCTGGCAGAGGAAAACAAGAACTTGCGAGAAAAACTCCAGCAACTTCAGAGTTCACAGAAGCCATCCCACACCAAGGAGATTGAAATTCAAACTGACAATGTCCCTGAAGAAGAGTTAGTTCACATGACCATGGTAGAAACAACAAAGAAGGTCCTAAATGGCTCTACAGAAGTGGATGGCGTGAAAAAAGATGTACCCCTGGCATTTGATGGAATTAGAGAGAGGGTGCCTGCAAGCAGACTTCATGAGATTGGGGTGCTTAGCAAAAAAGAATTTGACAAGCTCAAGAAAGGCAAAATAACTGTGCAAGAGCTTTCTAAGAATGACAAGGTCAAGATGTGCCTGAAAGGTAAAGACAGTATTGGCGGTGTAATAGTTGAACCCAACCAGAAAATGAGTATCTACCAAGCTTTGAAGGACAAGAAGATTCCACAAAGCACAGCTATGATGCTTCTTGAAGCCCAAGCTGCATCTGGTTACATAATCGACCCCATTAAGAACAGAAGACTTTCTGTCAGCGAAGCTGTGAAGGATACCTTGATTGGACCTGAGTTGCACACCAAGTTGTTATCTGCCGAACGGGCTGCCACAGGATTCAAAGATCCATTCACTGGAGATACAATATCACTATTTGAAGCAATGAAAAAAGGTTTAATCGCAGAGGACCAGGCCACTAAACTTCTTGATTCTCAATATGCAACAGGTGGCATAATTGATCCTGTCAATAGCCACCGTGTACCTGTCCAAATAGCATGCACACAAGGTCAACTCAATGAAGACCTAAGCAAATTTCTTTCCAGCCCTCCTGCTGACAAAAAAGCATTCACTGACCCCAGCACTCAGGATAGCCTCACTTACGGTGAGTTGCTGGAGCGATGCAAACCAGATCCTGAGACAGGCATTCCATTACTACCAATCACAGAACAAGCAGCACAAATTGAAATAACTTATACCGATGAGGAAACTAAAGATGTATTTAGCAAGGCTAACTTAACAGTTCCATTTGGAAGATTCAAAGGAAAAACTGTCACAATCTGGGAGGTCATAAACTCTGAGTACTTCACTGAAGATCAGAGAAAGAATCTTATCCGTCAATACAAGACAGGCAAAATTACAGTTGAAAAAATCATTAGAATTGTAATAACTGTTGTAGAGGATAAGGAGAACAAGAAGGAACCTGCATTTGATGGTTTAAGATCATCAGTGCCAGCGTCTGAACTTTTGGATGCAAAAGTTATTAATAAAGATTTATTCAACAAATTGCACAATGGAAAAGCTACACTTAAAGAGGTATCTGAGCTTGAACCCGTCAAGAAAGCCCTAAAGGGGGGACATAGTATTGCTGGAGTGCAGATTGAGTCAACTTCTGAAAAGATGTCATTCTACGAAGCTATGAAGAAGGACTTACTTGAAACAGAGCCTGCACTAAACCTTCTGGAGGCCCAAGCTGGAACAGGCTTCATAATTGATCCAGTGAAAAACCAAAAGCTCACAGTTGATGAAGCAGTCAAAAGTGGTGTTGTTGGCCCAGAGCTGCATGAGAAATTGTTGTCTGCAGAAAGAGCAGTTTGTGGTTACAAAGATCCATATACTGGAAAAACTGTATCCCTGTTTGAGGCAATGCAAAAAGATCTCATTAAGAAAAACCAAGGTGTCCGTCTGCTGGAAGCTCAACTTGCAACTGGAGGAATTATTGACCCTGAGAAAAGTTATCGCATCACTCCAGAAATTGCATATAAACGTGGTTACCTAAATGAGGAGATGAACCAAAACTTAAGCAGCCCATCAGACTACAATACAGTTTTTGTTGACCCTAACACACAAGAAAATGTCACTTATGCTGAGCTGCTGAAAAGATGCATCACTGATAAGCAGACTGGTCTCCCATTGCTGCCACTATCAGAAAAGGCAATCAAGTCAAAGGAAATGGAAACAGTTTCTGACACACAAACTAAAGAGACCTTAAGCCATGCTACGGTTGAATTACACAGTGGACTTTTTAAAGGAAGAAAAATCACCATTTGGGAGATTATCAACTCTGAATATTTCACAGAAGAACAAAGGATTGAATTTATTTGGCAGTATAGATCAGGAAAAATCACTATTGAAAAACTGATCAAGATTGTGATCGCTACAGTGGATGAAAAAGAAAAGAAGGGACAGCACAACTTTGAAGGTTTGAGAGGTCCTGTACCAGCCAGTTCCTTGCTTGAATCTAAAATCATTGACAAAGATACCTATGAAAAAATCCAACAAGGCAAAAATAAACCTGCAGAGTTTAGTGACTCCATCAAACGCTACCTGCAAGGTTCTGATTGTATTGCTGGGGTAATTATGGAAAAAACCAAGGAAAAACTCAGCATTTACCTAGCCATGAAGCAGAAACTACTGACACCAAACACAGGTCTGTCCCTGCTAGAAGCCCAAGCAGCTACTGGCTACATAGTTGATCCCATCAGGAATGAGAAATTTACAGTGGATGATGCTGTTAAGGCTGGCATTGTCGGTCCAGAGCTTCATGAGAAACTGCTATCTGCAGAGAAAGCTGTTACTGGTTACAAAGATCCATACACTGGTAATAAGATCTCTCTTCTACAAGCAATGCAAAAACAGCTTGTTCTAAGAGAACATGCCATACCTCTTCTAGAGGCTCAGGAGGCTACTGGAGGAATAATTGATCCAGTAAATAGCCATCGACTTCCCAGTGATATAGCCATTCACCGTGGCTACTTCAGCAAGCAATTAGCCAAATCTTTTAAAGACCCCACAGATGACATCAAAGGTTTCACTGACCCTAACACAGATGAGAATGTTACATACAAACAATTGAAAGAGAGGTGCATGACCGATCCGGAATTTGGAATTGTCTTGTTGCCACTTTCTAAAGCCCAGGCTCCAGAGAAAGCTGAGAAATCCTATGTTTACACTGAGGAGCAAGCACAAGTGGACTTAGCTAGCACTCAAATTGACATACCACATGAGAGTTTTGCAGGGAAGCAAGTGACATTATGGGAAGTCATGAAATCAGATTTGCTTCCAGAAGAAGAAAAACTAAGTCTTCTTGAACAGTACCGCTCAGGCAAAATCACAAAAGAGAGAATGGTCATCATTATAATTGAAATTATTGAACAAAGAGAGATCATCAAGACTGAGCAGAGTATGTCGTGTGATGTCATTAGACGGCGGGTTACTATTGATGAACTTTACAGAGCACGCATTATAGACCTTGAAACTTACAACCTGCTCAAACAAGGAAAGAAAACAATCCGGGAGGTTATGGAGATGCCAAGTGTGAAGCAGTATCTTTTTGGAACAGGCAGCATTGCTGGAATACTCTCAGATAACTATGCTAAGGTTAGCATCTACCAAGCCATGAAAAGAGGTCTCATAAAACCTGACATTGGCATAGATCTCTTGGAGGCACAAGCAGCAACAGGATTCATCACTGACCCTGTGAAAGATGAATTGTTGACAGTTGATGAGGCAGTCCGGAAGGGTCTCGTTGGTCCAGAGATCCATGACAAACTCTTGTCTGCTGAAAGAGCAGTCACAGGTTACAAGGATCCTTATAGCGGTAAAGTCATTTCTTTATTCCAAGCCATGAAAAAGGACCTTGTGCCTGAGGATTATGCCTTGAAGCTTTTGGAGGCCCAGTTAGCAACAGGTGGCCTCATGGATCCAGAGTACTATTTCCGCCTCCCAATTGATGTCGCCATGCAACGTGGCTACATAAACAAAGAAATCAGTGACAGGATATCTGATCCAAGTGGAGATGTCAAACAGTTTGCTGATCCTATGACAGATGAAAAGCTGTCCTATGCACTACTTCTTAAAAGATGCAAAGTTGACAAAGAGAGTGGCTTACGATTGTTGTCTCTGGCAGACAAGAGACTTCTTTTTAAGGGCCTTAGAAAGCAGATCACCCCAGATGAGTTGTTGCGCTCTCAAATTATTGATCAGAAAACCTACACAGCACTCATGGAGGGTACCATTTCTGTAGAGGACCTTAGTAAAGACCTGAAGAATTATCTTGAAGGCATCAGCTCTATTGCAGGTGTCTATGTAGAGGCTACCAAAGATCGTCTGTCAGTCTACCAAGCCATGAAAAAGAACATGATCAGACCAGGCACTGCCTTTGAACTTCTGGAGGCTCAGGCAGCTACTGGGTATGTGATTGATCCAATCAAAAATCTCAAAATAAATGTCCAAGAAGCTGTAAAAATGGGAGTGGTGGGACAAGAATTTAAAGATAAGCTTCTCTCTGCTGAACGAGCTGTGACCGGCTACAAAGATCCATACTCTGGCAAGGTGATCTCCCTGTTCCAGGCTATGAAAAAAGGTCTTATTCTAAAAGACCATGGTATCCGTCTGCTTGAGGCTCAAATAGCCACCGGTGGAATCATTGATCCTGAAGAGAGCCATCGCCTGCCTGTTGAAATGGCCTACAAACGGGGTCTCTTTGATGAGGAGATGAATAGTATTCTCACAGATCCCTCTGATGACACAAAGGGGTTCTTTGATCCAAACACAGAGGAGAATTTGACCTATCTCCAGCTCATGGAGCGCTGCATAACAGACCCTGAAACTGGACTTTCTCTTTTACTGCTAAAAGAAAAGAAACGGGAAAGAAAGACATCCTCTAAGTCTTCAGTCCGCAAACGTAGAGTTGTCATCGTAGATCCAGAAACGGTGGGAGAAGTGTTTTTTTTTTATGAGTAATGCAGAGGAGTAATTGTTGATCATAAAATATACTGAGCTTGCAGAGCAGGAGTGTGAATGGGAAGAAATTACCACCTCATCATCAGATGGTGTTAATAAGTCTATGATCACTGACAGAAGGTCTGGACAGCAGTATGACATTGATGATGCAATCTCCAAGGGCCTCATAGACCAGTCTGCTTTAGACCAGTACCGTGCTGGAACCCTTTCCATTACTGAATTTGCAGACATGCTCTCTGGTAATATGAGTGGTTTCAGATCTCGATCATCTTCCTTTGGATCCAGCTCATCCTATCCCATGAGTCCAATTCCATCCATAAAGACACCAGCTACAACCTGGACTGATCCAGCCGAGGAAACTGGACCAGTGGCTGGAATTTTTAGATACAGATACTTTGGAAAAGGTGTCAGTTACAGAGGCTATGCATCGGAATCTAGTTGACAACATCACTGGTCAAAGACTACTAGAAGCACAAGCATGCACAGGAGGAATTATTTGACCCTAACACTGGAGAGAAATTCTCTGTTGCTGATGCAGTGAACAAAGGGCTGATGGACAAGATCATGGTTGAACGTATCAACCTAGCTCAGAAAGCTTTTCAGGGATTTGAAGATCCAAGAACCAAAACCAAAATGTCTGCCTCTCAAGCCTTAAAGAAGGGTTGGCTCTACTATGAAGCTGGCCAACGGTTCCTTGAAGTCCAGTACCTAACAGGGGGTTTAATTGAACCGGACATTTCAGGAAGAGTTTCATTGGATGATGCTGTCAAGGAAGGGCACTCTGGATGCACGCACTGCACAGAAACTGAGAGATGTCAGTGGATATTCAAAATACCTCACCTGCCCCCAAAACAAAACTCAAGATCTCATACAAGGATGCCATGGACAGAAGCATGATCGAGGAAGGATCTGGCCTGAGGTTGCTAGAGGCATCCTCTCAGTCAAGTAAAGGCCTTTACAGCCCATACAGCATCAGTGGCTCTGGATCAACTTCAGGGTCTAGGTCTGGATCCAGAACTGGTTCAAGATCAGGCTCTAGAATAGGGGAAAGTTTTGATGCTACAGGCTCAGGTTTCTCCATGGGTTTTTCCTCATCTTACAGCCCCATCTAGCTATGGCCGTCGTTATGATTTCAGGGGAACATGGGTGGACTTCAGATGGATGAGCTAAAGCAAGCCCTTTTTAGCTTTAGCATCAGGCAGGAACTGTTGCTATGATGAAAGGAGAATATTCACATTATCGCAAAATCAACCCTCTTTAGTTGCTTAATATATGTACACAAAAGGACATTTATCCTGCTCTGCATGATATTGCTAATGGGCTTTTTTAATGATGGGAATAATAATGCTATGAAGGACTGGCTTTAATATTTTATTTCATTTTTATATATTTAGTTAAATATACAGATGTTTTATCTAACACTTTTCCTTTTCATTTTGACGTGACAGTAATAAAATGATATCATAAAACTGTTTATTCTGCACAACATTCATGGCAGAATCATTTTCATTTATTTTTGTATTCAGTCTTTTCATTACCATGTTAAATACTTATAGCCTCTCTTTTTGTATTACCTTGTAAACTGGCACATTAATAATATTGAAGTTTTAAGAATGTTTAGATTTTTGGAGAGGATATGGTGATACTACAAAAGAGATGTATAAGTTATTTGTTATATATTTTTGTGTTTATGTAAAGATCCCTAGGGTATCTGTACACATTTGGTTATATTTTAACACTGAACGTTTTTAAAGCCAGTATGGTAAAAAAAAAAAAATAAAATAAAAGGTGGGGCAGGGGAGCTGTTACTATCTGCAGACTGGAATAAAGTCCATTGGACATTTGGACGCTTATGATTGGCAGCATGTCAATAAACAAAACATTACATGTCTTGGCACAGCACTGCACGGACATTTGTCTTTCATTATTGTAAACTAGAATACAAACTTTGAACTATTCAGTCCCCTTACTAGATAAAGTGAAATGGATTCACCAACCACCCGACCGCCATTTTAAAAACTGCAGATCCTAGCCACCATGGCGGGTAACCATTCCGGAAGGGTCCTCGTTGGTCCAGAGATCCATGACAAACGTCTGTCTGCTGAAAGAGCAGTCACAGGTTACAAGGATCCTTATAGCGGTAAAGTCATTTCTTTATTCCAAGCCATGAAAAAGGACCTTGTTCCCGAGGATTATGCCTTGAAGCTTTTGGAGGCCCAGTTAGCAACAGGTGGCCTCGTGGATCCAGAGTACTATTTCCGCCTGCCAATTGATGTCGCCATGCAACGTGGCTACATAAACAAAGAAATCAGTGACAGGATATCTGATCCAAGTGGAGATGTCAAACAGTTTGCTGATCCTATGACAGATGAAAAGCTGTCCTATGCACTACTTCTTAAAAGATGCAAAGTTGACAAAGAGAGTGGCTTACGATTGTTGTCTCTGGCAGACAAGAGACTTCTTTTTAAGGGCCTTAGAAAGCAGATCACCCCAGATGAGTTGTTGCGCTCTCAAATTATTGATCAGAAAACCTACACAGCACTCATGGAGGGTACCATTTCTGTAGAGGACCTTAGTAAAGACCTGAAGAAATATCTTGAAGGCATCAGCTCTATTGCAGGTGTCTATGTAGAGGCTACCAAAGATCGTCTGTCAGTCTACCAAGCCATGAAAAAGAACATGATCAGACCAGGCACTGCCTTTGAACTTCTGGAGGCTCAGGCAGCTACTGGGTATGTGATTGATCCAATCAAAAATCTCAAAATAAATGTCCAAGAAGCTGTAAAAAATGGGAGTGGTGGGACGAATTTTAAAGATAAGCTTCTCTCTGCTGAACGAGCTGTGACCGGCTACAAAGATCCATACTCTGGCAAGGTGATCTCCCTGTTCCAGGCTATGAAAAAAGGTCTTATTCTAAAAGACCATGGTATCCGTCTGCTTGAGGCTCAAATAGCCACCGGTGGAATCATTGATCCTGAAGAGAGCCATCGCCTGCCTGTTGAAATGGCCTACAAACGGGGTCTCTTTGATGAGGAGATGAATAGTATTCTAACAGATCCCTCTGATGACACAGGGTTCTTTGATCCAAACACAGAGGAGAATTTGACTTATCTCCAGCTGGTCATGGAGCGCTGCATAACAGACCCTGAAACTGGACTTTCTCTTTTACTGCTAAAAGAAAAGAAACGGGAAAGAAAGACATCCTCTAAGTCTTCAGTCCGCAAACGTAGAGTTGTCATCGTAGATCCAGAAACGGGAAAAGAAATGTCTGTGTATGAGGCATACCGCAAAGGACTCATTGACCATCAAACATACACTGAGCTTGCAGAGCAGGAGTGTGAATGGGAAGAAATTACCACCTCATCATCAGATGGTGTTAATAAGTCTATGATCACTGACAGAAGGTCTGGACAGCAGTATGACATTGATGATGCAATCTCCAAGGGCCTCATAGACCAGTCTGCTTTAGACCAGTACCGTGCTGGAACCCTTTCCATTACTGAATTTGCAGACATGCTCTCTGGTAATATGAGTGGTTTCAGATCTCGATCATCTTCCTTTGGATCCAGCTCATCCTATCCCATGAGTCCAATTCCATCCATAAAGACACCAGCTACAACCTGGACTGATCCAGCCGAGGAAACTGGACCAGTGGCTGGAATTTTAGATACAGATACTTTGGAAAAGGTGTCAGTTACAGAGGCTATGCATCGGAATCTAGTTGACAACATCACTGGTCAAAGACTACTAGAAGCACAAGCATGCACAGGAGGAATTATTGACCCTAACACTGGAGAGAAATTCTCTGTTGCTGATGCAGTGAACAAAGGGCTGATGGACAAGATCATGGTTGAACGTATCAACCTAGCTCAGAAAGCTTTTCAGGGATTTGAAGATCCAAGAACCAAAACCAAAATGTCTGCCTCTCAAGCCTTAAAGAAGGGTTGGCTCTACTATGAAGCTGGCCAACGGTTCCTTGAAGTCCAGTACCTAACAGGGGGTTTAATTGAACCGGACATTTCAGGAAGAGTTTCATTGGATGATGCTGTCAAGAAGGGCACTCTGGATGCACGCACTGCACAGAAACTGAGAGATGTCAGTGGATATTCAAAATACCTCACCTGCCCCAAAACAAAACTCAAGATCTCATACAAGGATGCCATGGACAGAAGCATGATCGAGGAAGGATCTGGCCTGAGGTTGCTAGAGGCATCCTCTCAGTCAAGTAAAGGCCTTTACAGCCCATACAGCATCAGTGGCTCTGGATCAACTTCAGGGTCTAGGTCTGGATCCAGAACTGGTTCAAGATCAGGCTCTAGAAGGGGAAGTTTTGATGCTACAGGCTCAGGTTTCTCCATGGGTTTTTCCTCATCTTACAGCCCATCTAGCTATGGCCGTCGTTATGATTCAGGGGAACATGGTGGACTTCAGATGGATGAGCTAAAGCAAGCCCTTTTAGCTTTAGCATCAGGCAGGAACTGTTGCTATGATGAAAGGAGAATATTCACATTATCGCAAAATCAACCCTCTTTAGTTGCTTAATATATGTACACAAAAGGACATTTATCCTGCTCTGCATGATATTGCTAATGGGCTTTTTTAATGATGGGAATAATAATGCTATGAAGGACTGGCTTTAATATTTTATTTCATTTTTATATATTTAGTTAAATATACAGATGTTTTTATCTAACACTTTTCCTTTTCATTTTGACGTGACAGTATAAAATGATATCATAAACTGTTTATTCTGCACAACATTCATGGCAGAATCATTTTCATTTATTTTTTGTATTCAGTCTTTTTATTACCAGTGTTAAATACTTATAGCCTCTCTTTTTGTATTACCTTGTAAACTGGCACATGAATAATATTGAAGTTTTAAGAATGTTTAGATTTCTTGGAGAGGATATGGTGATACTACAAAAGAGATGTATAAGTTATTTGTTATATATTTTTGTGTTTATGTAAAGATCCCTAGGGTATCTGTACACATTTGGTTATATTTTAACACTGAACTTTTTAAGCCAGTATGGTAAAAAAAAAAAAATAAAATAAAAGGTGGGGCAGGGGAGCTGTTACTATCTGCAGACTGGAATAAAGTCCATTGGACATTTGGACGCTTATGATTGGCAGCATGTCAATAAACAAAACATTACATGTCTTGGCAGCACTGCCACGGACATTGTTTTTTCATTACTGTAAACTAGAATACAAACTTTGAACTATGCAGTCTTACTAGATAAAGTGAAATGGATTCACCAACCCTACAGCCATTTTAAAAACTGCAGATCCTAGCCACAAATCACTTTAAAGATGACAATAAAACATCTTTAAAAGGAATAAGTGGCTCACATCCCAACCATAATTTGCCTCTGGTCCTTCATCTGATTCAAAGGGGATATCATTTGCGCCTTAACCTTGTGTGACGTCTGCATTCATTTTCTTGTAAATGTAATGTGCACCCTCATTAGACTTAAAGCCTAAAGACAATTATTATCTCATTGCAGATTATAAAGAACGTAGTGATGTAGGATTTTCATTGTTGCATAAAAGTAGCCTATATTATTTGGGACACTCCCTTCTCTGTTTCAATATTAACTAGCCTGGCCAATAATGTCAATTCAAACAATTTTTTTTTTCTTTTCTTTTCCTAGTTTTTTTTTTTTTTTTTTTTTCAGAAAAACTCATGCACTGTGTAGTTATCAAATGAAGGCCTCTTAATATCATAAATAATGAGTCTAATTTTTTAACAGGTGTCTCTTTCTGTGTCTACTACAGAATGATGATACCTTGAATATGCCCAGACAAACATTTTTAATTTAAGTCCCCGTTTGTTATGTTAATTTGCTTTGTTTTCAATCACTAAATAGCTCCCTATCTTTCACTGACACTTGAACTCCACCTGTGTTTTTGGAGCATATGGAATGGATTGCTCCTTTGAAAAGAATCACAGTCAGTGTGATCTTTCAACCAACAGACATGTTCCACTACCTTTATTTATGCTCCATTTTCAGCTTTGCTTTATTAGAATTAAAAACGCTAATGGTCCATAGAAGAAATCATAATGGTCAACTGATATTTACCCTTACTAGTCAATTTGAACACTAAATCTTAAGCGTTTTAGTGTTGTACTAGAAACACTGGTGTGTAAATCACAGTACATTCACTTTGTATATAATTTGCAATACAGCCTTGTGTGTTGTTGCAATTAAGTAGGCCTACTGATAAGCACTGCAAGTAATTTAAAATTGATCTCTGAACTGAATGTAGATGTTTACAAGATCAAGGTCTCTGTAATTTAACAAAACATGCCATATTTAAAACTGTAATCATAAAATTGGAAATGTAGACTGAATTCCAAAGGCACAAAAAGAATCGATGATGTTTTTCACTGTACTGTAAATTATATTAAAATTTTAGTTTTATTTTCCTATCTTCTGCTTCTTCTACTAACATAAATAAAATGATGCAATATGAGAAGTTATACTTTGAAACTGTTCTGTTATTGAATGCATGATCTGAGTATGGTATTTACGAGATGAAATGTTAATATCCTATTGTAAATAAATATTAAATACCTGCTGTACAGTGTCAGTTTACCCTTTTGTCAACTCCTTGGTAGTTAGTCACATCCTTTGGTAAAAAACAATCAAGTATCAGTGAAACAGCAAAAATACACTCAGCATTAAAACCAGTAATATTGAAGTAGCATTCAATTTCTTAACTTAAGGGTTTAAATAAGTCTATGTAATGATTTAAATACATTAACTTAGAGACATTTGCCTTAGGGTAATAGAAAGGGTTTGTCATGCTGTGACAGGTTTTGTACTGGATTGGTTACAAACCCCCTCAAGCTATTCTCTCTCACACACACAATGCCATGAAAATTCTAGTAATTTTCATTTAAACCATATTTGCATATAAAATCAAGAAACCAACATACCTGACTGAGCCAAAATAAACAGGTAAAATGAAGGTTGCCATCATAATTACCTTGTCATCAAAACATTGTAATTAAATGGTGGCATTAATGATTGTTTACACAATTGGTGTGTGTTTTAATAATTTAATAATGCAATACAATACAGTAGTTATTTCTGAGCTTTGCCTTAAATATTTAAAGCAGTCTTCTAGCTCTATCTCCACCAGAACACTTACCAAGTTTTGCTTCCATTGCAAAATCAAAGTCTGCGATTAACAGGTTTGCTTGCATTAAAATCACAATGTAAAATTATATAAAAACTTCATCACAACTATTAGCAATTATTTGCCCACACCAAACAGTTTAATCTCCCATTCTTTTCTTTATCTTTACTGAAACTGAATTAAGTAGTTTTCTCTGTAACTGATACCATCTTGAACGTTATATCCAAATGACAAAGAATGTGAACACCTGAACTCCACACCCAGATGTGCTAGAAGAGTTCATTTCAAAACAAAGGGAATTACTCCTCCCATTGCTGCTAGAACATGTTTCGTACCTCCGGAAGTTTTTCCACACATTAGCTAATTTGCTTCCAGTGAGGTCAGGCACTGATGCTAGGTGATGAGGTTTGCTTTGCAGCCAGACTCAGTAAATTGTGCCCTGTTGTCATGCTGAAAAAAAAAGAAAAGGCCTCATTCTGTTAAAAAAGTTTGTTTTTCTATGGAAAGTTCATTGCCATGTAGGTCAAATTTGATACAAGGTTAAAAGGTGGTGCTGTTTTCTTGGTCAGTAGCAGAATCATAATATTAATTATCCCAGTGTTTGTTTTGCATGTGCAGAATTCTGCATCATGTACCAAAATGTTTTCTTCTTACTAATCTGAATCACATTACGTTAGGTGCTGTTTCTCATACTTGTTACTTACTGCTATATATTCAGGACATTGTGGGTGTCAAGACAAGAACAATGAGCAGAAAATGTGATGCCTTGTCCTGGGAAAGGCAGTAAATAGATACCGTGAGTGAGACCAGTAACAGGGAAACTGCTGTTCAAATTAATTTAACCAAATTAACTTCTTAACCTAAATTAATTCTGCTGTGTTACGCCTTCATTGAGTTATCATTATTTTAAAATCTCACAGCTGGAATGAGGCAAACAGAAAGTTACTATGATTTCATTGCTTTTATGCTAGAAAACCCAGAGTAGCACACAGATCTGGATAGCAAAATTATGGTTTCAGCAGGAGTAACTCTTGGTTTTTCCTGACAGTTTTATGTGTTTCTGGGTGGGCAGGTATTTGGGTATGATTGTAGAGACCTGCTTCATATATATATATATATATATATATATATATATATATATCTATATATATAATATATATATATATATATATATATATATATATATATATATATATATATATATGTATGTATTTTGGCATACTTTTGCATGCTCAGACCAAGAGGCACAAAGATATCACTTTCAACTTCTGACAACTGATGGCAGGCCTATTTTATTTTATTTTTTATGATTATGTGACTACCCTCGGTTCCGCTGTTAGCTCTGTCTCTGTGTGTGTGTTTGGACATCTTATCCCGGTGGGGACCTAAACCTGAATACACACCAACTTATGGGGACTCGTGTCACCGTGGGGAACTAAATTCTTTTTTTTTCTTTTTTTTTTTTCAGAAGGTTAAATTGCATTATAGGGATAGTTCACCCAAAAATTTAAATAACCCCATGATTTACTCACCATCAAGCCATCCTAGGTGTATATGACATTCTTCTTTCAGACGAATCCAGTCAAGAGTTATATTAAATAATGTCCAGGATAATCCATGCTTTATAAAGGGGAGTGGATGGTAGCCCAAAATTTGAAGTCCATAAAATTGCACTCATCTATTATAAAATGATATTATCTATTATATTATAAAAGCTGAGCATTTGTGTAAGAAAAATATTTATAAAAAACTTTATAAACCTTAATCTCTCACTGCAATAAAACTGTTTGTATTCTGAAGGTTTTGGTAATCAGGAAACTCAATGCAACAACATTAATAATAAAAAAAACGTCAGTTTTCAGTTATCAACTTAACTGTTCAAGAGTTTTCCAGGGAAGATATGACAAACTCTTTAGAATATGTAGCAACCCTATGAAGCATTTACTTTCATTATGAATTTAGCATCCAAAACAATTATATTTATTATTAAAAATTATTATAAATAGTGACTATGGCTTGGTTCACCTCAGAAGTTTTAATATCAACTAAATATAATTCAATTCACATAATATTGACAATCTGTTGTTGATATTCAGTTGACTGTAGAACAATTTATGAATATGTTTATGAATACCCATTATCGTTTCCTCTGGCACAAACAATTAAATTATGTTAAATTTAATTCAATTATTCCACGAAAAAAAAAGCTCCTACAGCTTGAGGACAAATCTACCTCCTTATTATTATTATTATTTAATTAATCTTTTAATTAATTTTGATGTTACATAATGCATTTTATCTTTTTTATTTTTAAAATGTGTTGATAGAAAATAAAATGAGATATGTCTATATAGGTAGGCAATATATATATATATATATATATATATATATATATATATATATATATATATATATATATATATATATATATATATATATATACTATATATATATATATATATATGTATAATGCAACATTAGTATGCTATGTATAAAACGGCTCATGCAACATTAAGAACCTCAATGAACATTTTTTTAAAAAGAAAAGATAAACTTTTCCACACCTTATTTTGGAGGTAAATGATAAATGAGGTCTAAATCTTATCAAAGATTTTTTATCTTCTTCCAAGGAATGAAAACTAATACTTGAGACTGTAAAACTGCCACACCTTGTTTCTTCTGGCCAAGTATTACATAGTTGTTCTGTCAGTTCCTCTTGACTGCATCTGCATTATAAATGTAGGAAGGACTGAGTAATCAGAAAGAGAAACAATACAAGTACTCTAGAATTCTGGAACTGTTTGAACATGTATGCGGTGATTGGGAACATCTCTAACAAAAGGAATTGGAACACTAGTATTAACCAAATACTGTAAAAAATTGTATTAACACAGCGAAACTGGTACTAACACTTGAATCTATTGTCCTATAAGTCTCTCAAACCGCACTATGCATAAACACACACACATATTAACAACCTCACCTTTCACTTTGGCAAAGCTATGCCTGTTTGGCTCCTTGAAAATAATTACAAAATCATTTCCGTACATGTAAATTAAAATAATTACAAGATAGTTGAAAAGATCAGATTTTTCCTGAGGGTTTAAGATTAGTTCAGCATGAATTGCAACAATGTAGAATGATTTCTGTTACTTATTCCTGTAAATGCCTCACAGTCAGATCTGTGCAGAAATTGCTTAGATAAAAGTGTTTATCAGAAACCAAAAAATTATGATTACATTATTTTTCCATCAAGCTAACAAGTCTAAACCAATCTCCACTTATGTGTGACATTATTAATTAATGGTCTGTCCATTTTTTGAGGTATGTTTATCCAAAAACCAAAAGTGGCAGGTACAGTAGAACAGGATCTCATTTTATGCCTACTGAAATTGTCCCCACCAAGAATCATATATAAGACCTAGTATGCAATCCAGTTTGGGCAAGTCAACATACCAAGCCATCTTCACTGAAAGATGAGGAATTTAAAATACTTCTGGAACAGCTACAACATGTTGCCTGTAACGGCTTCAACAACAGAAAGTTACAAGAGGAGGGTCGGTGTGGGTTTGGCAACATGCCTAACATTCACACTCAAGGATTTCAGCTTTGCCTGTTCTGTCAAATCAGCAATATGATCCTGTCTTCAATATGCAAATTTTTGCACATATAAGGCTAAAAGAAATGTCACAATAAAAGGGCTACTGTACTAAAGCTACTGTAAGATATAAATATGAATTACAATAACATGTATTGTGAAACACGTAGGAGGAGTTACAGCTTTGCTATCACAGGAATGAATTACATTTTACAATATATTAAAATAGAAAACTGTTATTTTAAATTGTAATAATATTTCAAAATATTACTTTTTTTTTATCTGTATTTTTGGCCAAACAAATACAGCCTTTGTAAGCTTAAGAGACTTTCTACTTATATATGTTCTTTACACTGGTGCACTGAATAAGCAGTATACAATATAATAATACTGTCAAGTTCTATAATACTGCCTTAATGTATGATACTTGCTTCCTTCAAGGACATTTGCACCACAAAACCCAAAACTGCAGGTCGAGCAGGATCTCATTCAATGACCATGCCTTCTGTGACAACAGAGACAACATTACATGCAATAAATTTACATAATTTGAAATGACTAACAGAAACCGTGCACAAACTTGAGAGAATACTAATGAAATGTAATGATAAAATCATTCATGAGAACAGGTTTTCATAATAAGTTTGTACATGAGGTTGATACATTGCTCTGCCACAGTCTGAAATGTCAGCCCCCAATTGTGAATGCAGTGGAGGGAGAAAAAAAAAACTGGCAGTCAGTTCTTTCCCCTAATAACCCCATTTAAAGTAACACACAAAGCTCAGTCTTTGCTGACTTAAAAAATATGGTTAATATGAATTCAGTTTTTAATAACTGCTATTGTTTTTGCTTTGGGTTTCTGTGCATATTTTTTTCAACAATGAGAGAGCTATTCCTTCACTTGGCTGCAAGGTATTTGTTTTATCTCCACTGAGAGAGGGGAGTGTTCCTGAGGGTGGAGTTTGGCCCTGACTGTATATTAAACAGAGGAAAGAAAGGAAACATTCTCAGTTTTTCACTGGGGGCTCACAGTGTGCTTGACCCACATCAATCCTTAGTGAGCAGAAAAACACAGCCTTAACTGGACTCTACCAGGATCCTGACTGAAGCTTCCAGCAAAAACAACCAAAAGAGGTAAGAATGATTTCAAGTAGTAAAACTTTTTGTGGTCTCAGATAACAATCTAAATATTGGTTTTGTAATTGTATTGTCATTTAAAACGGTAGCAGTTTTAACTTCATGTAGAGCAAGGATTTTCAGTTAACTGAATGTGTGTTCCATAATTCATGTTCTTATGAATGTAATGTTTACCATATGCTCACTTGTTTGACCACACCTCTTCGCAATAAAGAGCTAAAATGCCTTATGAAAGGGCAAATATTTGCAGACAGTGCAGACATGCACACCTTTGAACAGGGATGATTATATAAAGTAATGCACTTCTTAGATGGTTAAAGAACTGGTCAAATATTTACATGAAGCATTTAGACACTTTTCTCAAAAGTGACTTTCAACTGAAGAAGGCCAAAACATAAGCAAGGTGTTGCCACAGACAACAGTGTTGCAATGAATAACTTTGCCTGGTACGTCATAGTTGTGGGGCAAGTAAATAGGCTATCTACAGAATTACAGAAGTACAGTAAGTCTTTCTGTATATATATAATGAATCATGAAATGACTGCACACTGAATAAGTTATATGTTGACAAGTATTCTTAGTTAAAAGAAAAATAGTAGAATGCATTAAAACACTTCAAAATGTGTTAACTTAATTTAACAACTTTAAAGGTGTTTTTCTCAGTATTTAGATTTTTTTGCACCCTCAGATTCCATATTTTCAAATAGTTGTATATTGGCCAAATATTGCCCTATCCCAACAAATCATACATCAAAGGAAAGCTTACTTATTCAGCTTTCAGATGATGTATACATCTTAAATTTGAGAAATTGACCCTTATGACTGGTTTTGTGGTCCAGGGTTACCTTTGTCCATGACCAGGTATTATAATGTACATTTTGTGACTTTATGGTTTCAGAAGTCCTTATTCATACCTGACACTGTCTGCATCCAAGAAATTTAGAAAGCATTGGTTTTTTTTTTTTTTATTTTTTTTTTGGGGGGGGGGGGGGGGTTGGGGGTTGTAAGGGTTAACCACCCGTTTGTGCTTTGCTAAAAGAATGCTATTCATGGCTGACTGCAGCAGAGATACTTCGTAACTAAGATATCATTTAAAGCAAACATCACTTAGAAAACATTTAGTGTTTACACAAAGATGTTACATCCTTGTTATAAAATCATTAAAATAGTGAGACATGAAATTCAGCATAGTGGAGCTAAAATTCACTGAAAAAGGGCCATCTTATCCAACTATGTGACCCTGTCTGTGAAAATCATCTTCTTCTTCTTTCTGTTAATACACATGCACACTTTTTGTAAGCAGCCCAGCTGCAATTGCTTGGCAATACAAATGTATAGTTTTTATCATGCCAATAAAGAACACTTAAATTTAATTGAGAGAGAGAGAGAGAGAGAGAGAGAGAGAGAGAGACAGACCCTTTATGCATGATTATACAACTGACAAGTGAAAAGCCTAAGTCATTGATTCTTTATCCTTACATTCTTCAAGAATACATCAGAATCCTGTATTTCCAGTTTCCCAGTGCTTACAAGGTTGACGCTAAACAAAGCACATGCAGACTTTTCCAATGATGCAATGCTCAAGAAGTTTTTTCTTGTGAGGACAAGATGTAAAAGGGGTGAAGAATACTTTCATTGCTTGCACAAACACAAGTTTCAACAGGATTCTGTGGTGTACAGTTTTGCCTTTTCTATAGTAAACAAAATATATGGATAACATAAATGAACAGGTTAGGCTAGTTTTTACATGCATGACTAATAATTATTCCTATGTAATCCACAGACCCTGGTGCAAGAAAATCCACACATACACAAAAAATGCCAGCTCAGGAAAATAGCAGTTTCCAGGGGCCAGTAGCTGGAGTGTTCCTTGAACATTCAAACGAAACAATTACAATATACCAAGCCTTCAAGCAGTGCTTATTGAAGCCAGAAACATATCTGGCACTGTTAGAAGCTCAAGCTGCAACAGGAGGAATCATTGACCCCCTCAAAAACAGGGCATTGTCTGTAGAAGATGCAGTAAAGGAAGGCATTGTGGGACATGAAATGAAAGAGAAACTTCAATTAGCTGAGAAGGCCATCACAGGCTACACAGATCCATACACCAACCAACAAATCTCACTCTTCCAGGCCATGCAGAAAGATGTAATCCCAAGAGAATATGGCATAAGATTACTGGACGCACAGATCTCTGCCAAAGGGATCTATGACCCTATTGAAAAGTGCTACCTAACAGAAGAACAAGCCTATGGGAAAGGTCACTATGACAAAGATCTTTTTAGAGACCAGGTGGATGTTCTAAAAGTATTCTATGATCCAAACTCTCAAGAAAACCTCACCTATGCATCATTGATAAAGAAATGCACTGTAGCACCAGAAACAGGTTTGCTGCTGTTTCCGATTTACATCACATTTAAAGGCCTTCGCAGAGGTGTAACCTCCGCTGAGCTTCTGGCATCAAAAATAATTGACCAACAGACATTTGAAAATCTGCATAAGGGTAAAACCACCACCCAGGACGTGATGTTAATGGAAACAGTGAAAGAATATCTAGAAGGTAAAAAGAGCATTGGGGGAGTAGCTGTGCTCTCTACTAACAAGAAAATGAGCATCTATCAGGCAATGAGACAAGGAATAATCATGCCTGGTTCTGCTTTAATTCTGCTGGAAGCCCAGGCTGCAACTGGATTCATGATTGACCCTATTGAAAACAAGACATACAGTGTAGATGAAGCCATTAAACAAAAACTTGTAGGGCCAGAGTACCATGCAAAATTGCTTGCAGCAGAACGTGCAGTTACTGGTTACAAGGACCCATACACTGATGAAACCATTTCTCTTTTTCAAGCTCTGAAGAAGGAACTGATTGTGAAGGAGCATGGGATCCGATTGCTTGAGGCACAAATTGCGACTGGTGGAATTATTGATCCAATAAAAAGTCACAGAGTTCCTGTGGATGTAGCATACAAGCGTGGCTTCTTCGATGAGGAAATGAATGCCATCCTTGAGGATCCTGGAGATGACACTAAAGGTTTCTTTGACCCAAACACAAACGATAATCTGACATATTTGCAACTGCTAGATCGCTGTGTCATTGACCCCTATACAGGACTCACATTATTGCCCATTCAGGATCCATCCAGCAGTCTGAATCACACATTCATTGGCTATGACATCAAAAAAGTCTTCAAGGGTGTCATGGTAAAAGTGACATGTGGAAAATACATGGGAATGACTGTTTCGCTCTGGGAATTACTTATGTCTGAATATTTCACTGAACAGCAAAGGCAAGACTTTATCCAGCAATACAGAAACAAAACACTCACAATTGAAATTATAGTCACCAAAGTCCTGGAGATCATTGAACATTCAGTGAAAACAGCTAATGTCGTTTTCGAAGGTATAAGGGAAAAAGTAACTGCAAACCAGCTCGCCGAGGCTGACATCATCACAGAGCATGATCTAGAAGATCTCAGAGGAGGAAAAAAGACAGTAAAAGATGTTACAGATAATGAATCTGTGCAAATGTACCTACAAGGTAAACCAAGCATTGCTGGTGTGCTGCTTCCTGACTCCCAAATAATGTCAATCTACCAAGCCAGACAAAAAGGAATTCTGAGGCCAGGAACATCACTTGTTCTTCTTGAAGCCCAGGCTGCAACAGGATTCATAATTGACCCAATTGCTAATCAGAAGTTTTCTGTAGATGATGCAGTGAAGGCACGAGTGGTAGGGGCTGATCTTCATGCGAAATTAAGGTCAGCAGAGAAGGCAGTGACAGGTTACCAAGATCCTTACACTGGCAAGAAAATCTCACTGTTCCAAGCAATGCAGAAAAATTTAATTGTGAAAGATCATGGTATACGTCTGCTAGAGGCCCAGATTGCCACAGGGGGCATTATTGATCCTGTAAATAGCCATCGCATTCCTGTTCATATTGCTTATAAACGAGGATATTTTGATACCGAAATGAATCAGATCCTTTGCGATCCAACTGATGACACAAAAGGATTCTTTGACCCAAACACTCATGAAAACCTTACTTATATGCAGCTTAAGTCCAGATGTGTCACTGACCAAAGCACAGGCCTTTGCCTCTTGACAATCAAAGGAAACGACAAGAGAGTCAAAATAGGAGGCAGCATCAAAGAGGTGCTCCATACCACATATGTCTCTGTGAGATACGGCAGATTCAGCAACAAGAAAGTGACACTCTGGGATCTCATCAACTCTGAATATTTGTCTGAGGAGAAAAGGCAGGAGCTGTTAAAGTCTTACAAGTCCAAAACAATCACAATAGAAGAAATCATAACAATTATTTTAGAGATTATTGAGAGCAAGGAAGTACAAAGAAATGCTGACCTCAGTGTAGATGGTCTCAGGGGAAAAGTCTCCATTTTGGAGCTGCTGGATTCGGCAATAATAGATGAAAAAACATACAAAAATGTGCTTGAGGGAAGGCTAACAATCCAAGACCTCACTGAGACGGGAACTGTGAGGAACTTCCTTAGTGGAACAAGCTGTATAGCAGGTGTATTATTACAAAAGTCAAATCAGAAAATGAGCATCTACCAAGCCAAAAAAGAGGGCTATCTGACCCCTGGGACTGCCTTGTGTCTTCTTGAAGCACAGGCTGCCACTGGTTTTATTATTGATCCAATACAAGACAAGAAACTCACTGTAGAGGAGGCCTTGAAGCAGAAAGTCATTGTTCCAGAGTTGTATGAAAAACTCCTGGCTGCTGAGAAAGCGGTGACTGGTTACAAAGACCCATACACTGGCAAGACAATATCACTTTTCGAAGCCATCAAGAAAGACCTTATTGTAAAGCAGCATGGCATACGTCTGCTTGAAGCCCAGATTGCTACAGGTGGCATCATTGATCCCCTAACAGGTTTACATTTACCACTCGAAGTTGCTTTCAAAAAGGGTTATTTTGATGCTGACTTAAACAAGATCCTTGCTGATCAAAGTGATGACACCAAAGGATTTTTTGCTCCCACCACACAAGAAAATCTGACCTACATGGAAATGTTGGCACGATGCATCAAGGACCCCGATACTGGTCTTTTCCTGCTTCCAGTTGCTGAAAAAGGGAAAACACAAGAAAAATCACAAAACATTCTCTCAGATGCTGAGATTAAGGAAGAATTTGAGAAAAACAGTGTTGTTGTTCCTTTTGGACATTTCTCTGGAAAATCACTGTCCCTTTGGGAAGTAATACATTCTGTATACTTCACAGATGAACAAAGGCAGCAGTACTTTGAACAGTATTGCTTGGGCAAGATAAATATAAAGGATGTTGTTAGCATATTAACCAAAACAATAGAACAAAAAGAAGCAAATTCAAAGACAACTATGGGCCTGAGAAAACCTGTGTCCGTGCAACAGCTGCATGACTCTGGAATCATTGACACCAAAACTTACAATGAGGTGCAACATGGTAAGGAGACACTTGAAAACATGGTTAAACTTGAATCTGTTCAAAGGTACTTGAAAGGCACTGGAAGCATTGCTGGAGTAAAGCTTCATCCATCAGGAAAAGTGTTAAGTTTATACATGGCAAAAACTGAAGGATTACTCACTTCCAATGAAGCACTGTTGTTGCTTGAGGCTCAGGCAGCAACTGGATATGTTATTGATCCAATCCAAAACACACATCACACAGTCATGGAGGCTGTCAGAACTCAACTTATTGGACCAGAGATACTGGAGCACTTACTGTTGGCTGAACGTGCTGTCACTGGCTTCACAGACCCATACACAGATGAGCAAATATGCTTATTCGAAGCAATGCAAAAAGGTCTCATCCCTCAAAAACATGGACTGAACCTCTTAGATGCACAGCTTGCCACAGGAGGAATTATTGAGCCAATTGGCAGCTACAGGCTGCCTGTTCAGAAAGCAATAATGAAAGGATGCTTGAATAATGAGACCAGTGATCTTCTGGCAAATCCTATAAACAGTGAAAAAGGGTTTTCAGACCCAGAAACAAAAGAACCTCTTACTTACCATCAACTCATGAAGAAATGTGAAAGGAATTCAACCACTGGCCTGCTGCTTCTCCCAGTGCCTGAAAAGAGTGCTGAAACCTCAACCTACAGTGACAAACAAATAATAAAGATCTTTAAAGAAAAATCAGTGATCATCAATGCTGGTAAATTTGCAGATAAACGTGTATCACTTTGGGATGCACTACACTCAGAGTATATATCTACAGAGAAAAGGGAAGAAATACTTGACCAATACAAACAAAAGAAACTATCAATAGGCGAGATAACAGAAATGGTGACAGCAATGATAATTGAAGTAACCACAAAAAAGCATTCATTTAAAGGTCTTAGAAGACAAGTGTCAGCAAGTGAGCTATTTGAGGCAAAAATCATCTCAAAAGAAATGATGAGTAAACTTATCAATGATGAATTAGATGATGAAGAAATCAACAAAATGGAATCTATTCAAAAATATCTTAGGGCAACAAACTGTATTGCTGGTGTATATTTCCAGTCAACAAAACAGACAATGAGCATCTTCGAAGCCAAAAATAAGGGACTTCTGACACCTGGAACATCTCTGGTTTTGCTTGAGGCTCAAGCAGCCACTGGTTTTATGATTGACCCAGTGAGGAACAAAAAGCTTTCAGTAGAGCAGGCAGTGGCTGAAGGTGTTGTGGGCATGGAATGGAAAAGCAAACTGCTCTCTGCAGAACGAGCAGTCACTGGATACACAGACCCCTACACAGGCAAAACAATCTCTTTGTTCCAGGCCTTGAAAAAGGATCTAATTGTCAAGGACCACGGTATTCGTCTGTTAGAAGCTCAGATCGCCACTGGGGGCATCATTGATCCTGTGCACAGCCATCGTGTTCCTGTGGAGGTGGCTTACCAAAGAGGGTACTTTGATGAGGAGATGTACAAGATCCTCTCCGATCCAGATGATGACACCAAAGGTTTCTTTGATCCCAACACACAAGAGAACCTTACTTACTTGCAACTTGTGGAGCGGTGTGTTAGAGACCCCAACACTGGCCTGAGCCTCCTTGTGATTGCAAAAAAGGGCGAGTTCTACTTCTTTATTGATGAACATACAAAGAATATCCTTAAATCTACGACCACAAAGAAAGCGGGAGGTAAATTCCAAGAACAGCTGGTGACACTCTGGGATCTGCTGTACTCAAATTACATTTCTGAAGAAAGGAGGAGAGAACTGGTGCAGCAGTTTAAATCAGGAACAATAACTATAGAACAGTTTTTAGAAATAGTTCTGACAGTGGTATCACAGAAATCAGGAACAAGCACCCAAACCATTACAACAATAACAACAACAGAGACAACCCAAAAACAAAATTTTCAAGGTATCAGAAAGGACGTGAGCGCTGATGAGTTGCTGCAGTCCAAAGTCATTGATGAGAAAATTTACAAAGACCTCACTTCCGGAAAAGTCACAGTTGATCATGTAAGTAAAATGGACTCTGTGCGAAAATACTTGAAAGGAACAAATAGCATCGCTGGTGTATTTGTGCAGTCTACCAAACAAACCATGAACATCTCCGAAGCCAAAAATAAGGGACTTCTGACACCTGGAACATCTCTGGTTTTGCTTGAGGCCCAGGCTGCCACTGGCTTCATGGTCGACCCAGTGAAGAATAAAAAACTGTCAGTAGAGCAGGCAGTGGCTGATGGAGTTGTTGGGGCAGAATGGAAAAACAAACTGCTCTCTGCAGAACAGGCGGTCACTGGTTACAAGGGCCCTAACACAGGGAACATAATCTCCTTGTTCCAGGCCTTGGAAAAAGATCTGATCGTCAAGGACCACGGTATTCGTCTGTTAGAAGCTCAAATCGCCACTGGGGGCATCATTGATCCTGTGCACAGCCATCGTGTTCCTGTGGAGGTGGCTTACCAAAGAGGGTACTTTGATGAGGAGATGAACAAGATCCTCTCCGATCCAGATGATGATACCAAAGGTTTCTTTGATCCCAACACACAAGAGAACCTCACTTACTTGCAACTTGGGCGGTGTGTTAGAGACCCCAACACTGGCCTGAGCCTCCTTGTGATTGCAAAAAAGGGCGAGTTCTACTTCTTCATTGATGAACATACAAAGAATATCCTTAAATCTACAACCACAATGAAAGCGGGAGGTAAATTCCAAGGACAGCTGGTGACACTCTGGGATCTGCTGTACTCAGATTACATTTCTGAGGAAAAGAGGAGAGAACTGGTGCAGCAGTTTAAATCAGGAACAATAACTATAGAACAGTTTTTAGAAATAGTTCTGACAGTGGTATCACAGAAATCAGGAACAAGCACCCAAACCATTACAACAATAACAACAACAGAGACAACCCAAAAACAAAATTTTCAAGGTATAAGAAAGGATGTGAGCGCTTATGAGTTGCTGCAGTCCAAAGTCATTGATGAGAAAATTTACAAAGACCTCACTTCCGGAAAAGTCACAGTTGATCATGTGAGTGAAATGGACTCTGTGCGAAAATACTTGAAAGGAACAAATAGCATCGCTGGTGTATTTGTGCAGTCTACCAAACAAACCATGAACATCTCCGAAGCCAAAAATAAGGGACTTCTGACACCTGGAACATCTCTGGTTTTGCTTGAGGCCCGGGCTGCCACTGGCTTCATGATCGACCCAGTGCAGAATAAAAAACTGTCAGTAGAGCAGGCAGTGGCTGAAGGAGTTGTTGGGGCAGAATGGAAAAACAAACTGCTCTCTGCAGAACGGGCGGTCACTGGTTACAAGGACCCTAACACAGGGAACATAATCTCCTTGTTCCAGGCCTTGAAAAAAGATCTGATCGTCAAGGACCACGGTATTCGTCTGTTAGAAGCTCAGATCGCCACTGGGGGCATCATTGATCCTGTGCACAGCCATCGTGTTCCTGTGGAGGTGGCTTACCAAAGAGGGTACTTTGATGAGGAGATGAACAAGATCCTCTCTGATCCAGATGATGACACCAAAGGTTTCTTTGATCCCAACACACAAGAGAACCTCACTTACTTGCAACTTGTGGAGCGGTGTGTTAGAGACCCCAACAGTGGCATGAGCCTCCTTGTGATTGCAAGAAAGGGTGAGTTCTACTTCTTCATTGATGAACATACAAAGAATATCCTTAAATCTACAACCACAAAGAAAGCGGGAGGTAAATTCCAAGGACAGCTGGTGACACTCTGGGATCTGCTGTACTCAAATTACATTTCTGAGGAAAAGAGGACAGAACTGGTGCAGCAGTTTAAATCAGGAATAATAACTATAGAACAGTTTTTAGAAATAGTTCTGACAGTGGTATCACAGAAATCAGGAACAAGCACCCAAACCATTACAACAATAACAACAACAGAGACAACCCAAAGACAAAATTTTCAAGGTATCAGAAAGGACGTGAGCGCTGATGAGTTGCTGCAGTCCAAAGTCATTGATGAGAAAATTTACAAAGACCTCACTTCCGGAAAAGTCACAATTGATCATGTAAGTGAAATGGACTCTGTGCGAAAATACTTGAAAGGAACAAATAGCATCGCTGGTGTATTTGTGCAGTCTACCAAACAAACCATGAACATCTCCGAAGCCAAAAATAAGGGACTTCTGACACCTGGAACATCTCTGGTTTTGCTTGAGGCCCAGGCTGCCACTGGCTTCATGATCGACCCAGTGAAGAATAAAAAACTGTCAGTAGAGCAGGCAGTGGCTGAAGGAGTTGTTGGGGCAGAATGGAAAAACAAACTGCTCTCTGCAGAACGGGCGGTCACTGGTTACACGGACCCTAACACAGGGAACATAATCTCCTTGTTCCAGGCCTTGAAAAAAGATCTGATCGTCAAGGACCACGGTATTCGTCTGTTAGAAGCTCAGATCGCCACTGGGGGCATCATTGATCCTGTGCACAGCCATCGTCTTCCTGTGGAGGTGGCTTACCAAAGAGGGTACTTTGATGAGGAGATGAACAAGATCCTCTCCGATCCAGATGATGACACCAAAGGTTTCTTTGATCCCAACACACAAGAGAACCTCACTTACTTGCAACTTGTGGAGCGGTGTGTTAGAGACCCCAACACTGGCCTGAGCCTCCTTGTGATTGCAAAAAAGGGCGAGTTCTACTTCTTCATTGATGAACATACAAAGAATATCCTTAAATCTACAACCACAATGAAAGCGGGAGGTAAATTCCAAGGACAGCTGGTGACACTCTGGGATCTGCTGTACTCAGATTACATTTCTGAAGAAAGGAGGAGAGAACTGGTGCAGCAGTTTAAATCAGGAACAATAACTATAGAACAGTTTTTAGAAATAGTTCTGACAGTGGTATCACAGAAATCAGGAACAAGCACCCAAACCATTACAACAATAACAACAACAGAGACAACCCAAAAACAAAATTTTCAAGGTATCAGAAAGGATGTGAGCGCTTATGAGTTGCTGCAGTCCAAAGTCATTGATGAGAAAATTTACAAAGACCTCACTTCCGGAAAAGTCACAGTTGATCATGTGAGTGAAATGGACTCTGTGCGAAAATACTTGAAAGGAACAAATAGCATCGCTGGTGTATTTGTGCAGTCTACCAAACAAACCATTAACATCTCCGAAGCCAAAAATAAGGGACTTCTGACACCTGGAACATCTCTGGTTTTGCTTGAGGCCCAGGCTGCCACTGGCTTCATGATCGACCCAGTGCAGAATAAAAAACTGTCAGTAGAGCAGGCAGTGGCTGAAGGAGTTGTTGGGGCAGAATGGAAAAACAAACTCCTCTCTGCAGAACGGGCGGTCACTGGTTACAAGGACCCTAACACAGGGAACATAATCTCCTTGTTCCAGGCCTTGAAAAAAGATCTGATCGTCAAGGACCACGGTATTCGTCTGTTAGAAGCTCAGATCGCCACTGGGGGCATCATTGATCCTGTGCACAGCCATCGTGTTCCTGTGGAGGTGGCTTACCAAAGAGGGTACTTTGATGAGGAGATGAACAAGATCCTCTCCGATCCAGATGATGACACCAAAGGTTTCTTTGATCCCAACACACAAGAGAACCTCACTTACTTGCAACTTGTGGAGCGGTGTGTTAGAGACCCCAACACTGGCCTGAGCCTCCTTGTGATTGCAAAAAAGGGTGAGTTCTACTTCTTCATTGATGAACATACAAAGAATATCCTTAAATCTACAACCACAATGAAAGCGGGAGGTAAATTCCAAGGACAGCTGGTGACACTCTGGGATCTGCTGTACTCAAATTACATTTCTGAGGAAAAGAGGAGAGAACTGGTGCAGCAGTTTAAATCAGGAACAATAACTATAGAACAGTTTTTAGAAATAGTTCTGACAGTGGTATCACAGAAATCAGGAACAAGCAGCCAAACTATTACAACAATAACAACAACAGAGACAACCCAAAAACAAAATTTTCAAGGTATCAGAAAGGACGTGAGCGCTGATGAGTTGCTGCAGTCCAAAGTCATTGATGAGAAAATTTACAAAGACCTCACTTCCGGAAAAGTCACAGTTGATCATGTAAGTGAAATGGACTCTGTGCGAAAATACTTGAAAGGAACAAATAGCATCGCTGGTGTATTTGTGCAGTCTACCAAACAAACCATTAACATCTCCGAAGCCAAAAATAAGGGACTTCTGACACCTGGAACATCTCTGGTTTTGCTTGAGGCCCAGGCTGCCACTGGCTTCATGATCGACCCAGTGAAGAATAAAAAACTGTCAGTAGAGCAGGCAGTGGCTGATGGAGTTGTTGGGGCAGAATGGAAAAACAAACTGCTCTCTGCAGAACGGGCGGTCACTGGTTACACGGACCCTAACACAGGGAACATAATCTCCTTGTTCCAGGCCTTGAAAAAAGATCTGATTGTCAAGGACCACGGTATTCGTCTGTTAGAAGCTCAGATCGCCACTGGGGGCATCATTGATCCTGTGCACAGCCATCGTGTTCCTGTGGAGGTGGCTTACCAAAGAGGGTACTTTGATGAGGAGATGAACAAGATCCTCTCTGATCCAGATGATGATACCAAAGGTTTCTTTGATCCCAACACACAAGAGAACCTCACTTACTTGCAACTTGTGGAGCGGTGTGTTAGAGACCCCAACACTGGCCTTAGCCTCCTTGTGATTGCAAAAAAGGGCGAGTTCTACTTCTTCATTGATGAACATACAAAGAATATCCTTAAATCTACAACCACAATGAAAGCGGGAGGTAAATTCCAAGGACAGCTGGTGACACTCTGGGATCTGCTGTACTCAGATTACATTTCTGAGGAAAGGAGGAGAGAACTGGTGCAGCAGTTTAAATCAGGAACAATAACTATAGAACAGTTTTTAGAAATAGTTCTGACAGTGGTATCACAGAAATCAGGAACAAGCACCCAAACCATTACAACAATAACATCAGAGACAACCCAAAAACAAAATTTTCAAGGTATCAGAAAGGACGTGAGCGCTGATGAGTTGCTGCAGTCCAAAGTCATTGATGAGAAAATTTACAAAGACCTCACTTCCGGAAAAGTCACAGTTGATCATGTGAGTGAAATGGACTCTGTGCGAAAATACTTGAAAGGAACAAATAGCATCGCTGGTGTATTTGTGCAGTCTACCAAACAAACCATGAACATCTCCGAAGCCAAAAATAAGGGACTTCTGACACCTGGAACATCTCTGGTTTTGCTTGAGGCCCAGGCTGCCACTGGCTTCATGGTCGACCCAGTGAAGAATAAAAAACTGTCAGTAGAACAGGCAGTGGCTGAAGGAGTTGTTGGGGCAGAATGGAAAAACAAACTGCTCTCTGCAGAACGGGCGGTCACTGGTTACAAGGACCCTAACACAGGGAACATAATCTCCTTGTTCCAGGCCTTGAAAAAAGATCTGATTGTCAAGGACCACGGTATTCGTCTGTTAGAAGCTCAGATCGCCACTGGGGGCATCATTGATCCTGTGCACAGCCATCGTGTTCCTGTGGAGGTGGCTTACCAAAGAGGGTACTTTGATGAGGAGATGAACAAGATCCTCTCCAATCCAGATGATGACACCAAAGGTTTCTTTGATCCCAACACACAAGAGAACCTCACTTACTTGCAACTTGTGGAGCGATGTGTAAGAGACCCCAACACTGGCCTGAGTCTGCTTGCTTTAAAAAAGTAGATTTAAGATTGGATGCAAAATGCTATGCAATATATTCTCACTTAATTAACCACAATCAGACTGTTCTATTTCTACTTATGCCAAATACCAAATCTGTATGTGTGTATCACTTAACATTCATTTTCAGTTTCAGTGTGCATTGCTTACAAGATTATAACATACATTTTTAAACTGAAATTTAGAAAAGCATCAGTAAAAGTGCAAATGCTTTGTACTCTTAAATTTTATATTTCATCTTTTTAACTCATGCTCTCTCTGCTATGTGTTCAAAACAATTAAAATAAACACACAATTTGCAATATGACAGTTTATTTGATAATTTTCAAGTCAGTAATCTCTTTCATTCTAAATACCGTTTTGTTAAACATGGCTTGTTTACATTGTGATAAAGTCAACATTCAACATTTATTGCCTACCAGTACATGAACAAGAGAAAAATGGTTGCAGATTAGGGTAATAAAGACAAACAAATATTTATGGAAAAACTTTACTTACAAATCTGACAAAGAGAAAAAGTGGCCTTTTCCTAGAAATTACATTTTGTACACTTCAAAGGGATACTCCACCCCAAAAAGAAAATTTTGTCATTAATCACTTACCTTCATGTCGTTCCAAATCCGTAAAAGCTTTGTTCGTTTTTTGGAACACAATTTAAGATATTCTGGATGAAAACCGCAAGGCTTGAGACTGTCCCATACACTGCCAAATAAAATACTCTGTCAAGGTCCAGAAAAATTTGAAAGCATCGTCAGAATAGTCCATCTGCCATCAGTGATTCAACCGTAACGTTATGAAGCGATGAGAATACTTTTTGTACACAAAGAAAACAAAAATAACAACTTTATTCAACAATTCCTCTCCTCTGTTTCTCTCCAAATCAGCATAGCGCCATTTTGGAGAATCTGAGCAGTATGCAGGCAGCTTACGCTCTTCTGTGTCAGCCGCGCCACAAGGATACTTTTCTATATATGCGGCTGATACAGAAGAGTGTACGACATCTGCATACTGCTCAGATTCTCCAAAATGGCGCTACAGTGATGTGGGGAGAGACAGAGGAGAGGAATTGTTGAATAAAGTTGTTATTTTTGTTTTCTTCGTGTAAAGAGTAAAAGATGTAAAAGTATTCTCGTAGCTTCATAACGTTACGGTTGAACCACTGATGGCAGATGGACTATTTTGATGATGCTTTTCATACTTTTCTGGACCTTGACAGTGTATTTTACTTGGCAGTCTATGGGACAGTCTCAAGCCTCCTGGTTTTCATCCAAAATGTCTGAAATTGTATTCCGAAGACGAACGAAGCTTTTAAGGGTTTGGAACGACATGGGGGTAAGTGATTAATAACAAATTTTTCATTTTGGCATGGCATATCCCTTTAAAATGAATTAAATATAAGAGTTCCTGCAATACACGTTCAGTCTAATTTTTCCAGTAGTAGCTGAATGTCTTCTCGACCATGACGTATTCTTTTGAGTCCTCTGGGCAGATACCGGCAAGAAGACAGATTCAAGTACTTCAGTGCTGGTGACTGTCTTATTAATAACCTGTGAAACATTAAAAATGGTACCAGAACATCTTTAACAAACTACTGAAAATTACGAAAATACATGCACTTTCTATCTTTTGGCGGGTAATATATGTACAGTATATGCACAGCTACATCATTACCTGAGTGCAGATGAAGTGATTTTAGTACAACTGAGGTTCAGGGAGCAGAACAAATTAGCTCCACCACCATGTGTGAGATGTCCCATGGCAATCTCCATGTCTTCTTCTGAAAATGGCAAGCATGTGTATTCCTTTCTTGGATGCTACCATGGTATTGCTGTCGAAGTAAAGGCCCCAATATAGACACTCAAGTCCTACACAAGACAAGGAATCAAATTAGAGTTAAAGCAGCATATTATTCATAGGTATCATTTCATACTATAAACTATAAGAATACATTTATGGAATGTCCATCAAATTATGTGATGTTCATATGTGTGTGGTTTACATTACACTTTCACCAATGCGTGGGGCACATCAATGTTCACTTTCTTCTTATTTCAAAATCAAGACTTACTCTCACAAGGCAGAGCTCAGAGGCTACTGGCTATGATGTTTTTGGCACATTTTAGGTTAATACCTGAAGTTTAGGGCATCCAATCTGCAAAGCCTTAATACAGATAGGAAGCTGGCAGTATCCTCCATATATTTTAGTACTGATCTCCAGCACCCTGAGCTCAGGACGGCAAACTTGCTTTAATATCAGAGACATTTGCATAATCCGAAACAAACAGACATTCAGTTCAAAAGTTCACATACTCTTCTAATAAAGACATTTTATAAAATTCACATCATCTTTAAATGGCAGAGGAAGTAAACATATTTGGCTTGCTACCCTTGGTAGGGGGCTCAAGCTTGAGACTTGGCCCGAACACATACACTCCCAGGACTTCCCTAGCAGAATCAGAGAAAACAGTGGCATGCCAGAAGACCTGTCAGAGACCCGAGGTAAGGAGTGGTTTATATAGGTTTCCACTGCCGCTGATTGGATGGATTAAATTAACAAGTTACTTTGAACTTGGTTATATATATATATATATATATATATATATATATATATATATATATATATATATATATATATATATATATATATATATATATATTTATTATATATATATATATATATATATATATATATATATATATATATATATATATATATATATATATAGACCAAGCACTGAACAGTTTGTCACTCTTGGTGCTGTGTGTGAAGTAAATTTTCTTTATTTGGTTGCTGTATGCCTCAAGGAAGAACACCAGACCATCAACATTAAACTGTGTGTGGAAAAAAAAGATACAAAACTGGTATAAGGGGTAGCATGTAGTGAAGCAGTGAAACATGCTGTGTCAAATAAAATGAATGAATGTGTGTGGTATACTACAAAAATTGACAAAAATACTTAACATTCTTAAAAAAAAAGTTTAAATTGAAAAGAAAAAAAAAAAGCAGTAATCATTTACTCCCCCTCGTCATTCCAATACCCCTGTGACTCCATGGTTTTAATATATGTGACTTTATACTGACTATAGTTACTCTTTTCCATGCACCATGGACAAAAGCTTTTCAGAACCCACAAAAATATCATAAAGTAATTAATATAACAATACATGTAGTCCATAATTTGTAAGTCCATCAAAATTTCTTCTTTTCTGTTCCCTAGAAGAAAGTAAGCCATACAGAGTTTTGGAATGACATCAAGGTGAATAAAACTGAATTTTCTTTTTTAGGTAAATGTCTCTTCAAATCTAAGTAAACAGTTTGCATACAAACCTATGAGTGTTGCAAATTTATATTCTCTAATGATTGATAGTGAGCACCAAGGCTTTGGAAGGCTGTTTCTGTCATTCCTGTGCAGTAAGACAGCTTGAGAGAATTACGATTGGTGCATGATTGTGAAATTTTCTAGAAAAACAGAGCACAGACATAACCAAAAACAGATTCAAATAGCAGTCACAAAATTTCACAGCAGATGGATTATTATTACATGAATCTACATAATCAGCATGTTTTTTCCAGTGGCAAAGGGAAAACTCTCTCAACTGAGAGACAATCTGCAGGAAACGGACACAACAAAACTCAACTATTTTGGATAAATGAGGCTTTGCTATGCATTATCTCACATTAAAAAGATTATAAGTTCTTCCAGTTAAAAAAAAATAAAAAATTAAATTGTTTGGTTCAACCACTGACCTGTTTTCAACTAGCCAGTCTATAGTGTTTCTAATCTTCTGTTCTGTCCCAGGTAATTGACTCTTACCGGGTTCAATCCAGCAGTAGCCAACTGACACAGGATTGGAGAGGATGCACCTGCATTCCATAGATGGCAAAATCTGCCAACCCTTTAAAGACGGCATATAAATGAACTATAAATATAAAGCAAATATAGTACCTGTAGCAAGGTTGGAGAGATACTGAATAGCACAAATACAGAGTACGTGCCTCACCTGCACAGAAAAGGTATGGCTTCATCCTGGATAACTGCAAACTAAAAGATTTTCACCAGGACCTCTGTTGGCAAACTTTGACCCAAGCAGTCAAAGCTATCAGCATTTACACTCTCCAAATCAACATTTTTCATCAATAGTTTCCTCTGTAACTTTGGGGATTTTATTCTTGCCTTTTGCATTTACCTTCTTTTTCTCACATCCCTTCCACTTTGGCTTCCATATGCTGTCACCACTATTTATATTTGATATAATCAAAAACATGTCCTCTCCCTCCTGGGTTGGATGCTGTAATTTGGTTTTATAGTTCGTTTCACAGTTTTTTTTTTCTTTTTTTTTGTCATCTGTAAGGGAATCTGCTTTTCTTTTCAAAAGTCTTTTTTCTTTTGCAGGTGCAGTCTGGGATGTCCCAGCTGTGCTGGACTGAGTGGCTGACATCTCTGCAGAGGGAGCCTGGGGGGTATTCCAGAAAGCAGGTTATGTGACATACCCGGGTATGTTTAAGAGTAAGTAAGCGGATAACCTCAACTTTCGGTTCCAAAAACGGAGGTAACTTTCAGGGTATGTTAGTAGTCATAGCAACTCACTCTCTGAACTTAACCTGCTCTGGAGCAGGTTATGTTCCAGGGTTAGTTCACTTCAGCGAGCCTTCAGTGGGCGTGACAGTTAGCGCACAACATTATATAATATTACAATATGTAATATAGCTTATTATATATATATATATATATATATATATATATATATATATATATATATATATATATTTTTTTTTTATTTTTTTTTTTTGATATGTTAATGAGGAAGCACTAATATAAGTAATAAATAAGGTAACATTATTCTAATATGATTATTTCTTTTATTGCCATATATAAGCCTGGAGTGGCCCTGGCTCTATTTTTGAGTTGGATACCTCCATTATTGTGCTTTCCATGCCTTCTACTACAGGGCCTTAAAAATCTATTTATGCATTGTGGCAGCCAGATTTAGCAGCAATTTTTCAGGACTTTGCTGAAAAGCTGGACAATCGTGCAAATTAATTGAGCGTTTAGCACCATTACTGAACCATAATAGCACAATGGTTCATCGTACTCCTTTGTTGTTCTCAGAGGCCCATGATGCAATTTATTTGGTCAGCAAATGTCGTCATATCCGCTTTCGTGCTCAACAAAGAGAGACTCTACCCATAGACAGTAAAAGAAAAAAAGTAAAAAGACAGCAAAAGACTCTACCCAGCTCGTTTGAGAAAAAAACTTTGCCTTAAATTTGTAGTTACATTTGTTCATTTAGAAGATGCTTTTATCCAAAGATTAATATTAAGGAGGCAATAACACGAGCACACAGTACAGTTCTTCATAAAATAAATGATTACAACAAATCTGCATGCTGATACAGCTAACACAAACGCTGTCGTTTATTAAATGAAAGATAAACGTTGTTTGTTTTGTTGGTCAAACTTCTTATCTGATACAAAATCCAAGATGTCCGATTCGTCAACAAAATCTTGTCAATAATTCGGTTGAACTGATTCACATGAGGTCTGAATCCTTTGTTCGCGAACAAGTGCCTACATATGACTTTATTGGAACAGTTTGAACAGATCATACAGATGGTCATTATAATACATTTTCCACATTTTAATTTTTATAACACAAAAATATTATATAGTTGGACGGTCAATGTGATGACGCAATTACGTAATGACGCAAAAGAATCACTGAACCGCTTTTTAACCGACTCTTTGTAACTGATTCGCTGAGGCGAGGTGGACTAGCCTAGCCGCTTAATCAACAATGCACATAGTATATCCAATCAAAGACTCCTCAGATGCTCACGTGACTCAACAGGGAAGTCCACGATGAAGAGTGGACGTTCCTCAGTTTTATGAAAAGTATTGCTGAATCGGAATCCCCGGCTCTTTCTACACATTGGAAAGGGTCCAAAGAGAAAAAACACGCTGCACAGTACACCTACCTTACATTTACTACAAAGCAAAGAATACTGCAGCTGAACAATAAGTCGGTGAGTACATTTTGAGATTTCACACTTAAACATTGCCGTTGATGTAAATACGTTAATATATTTACGTATTTTATGCTTATTTGATTTTTAAATATGTTTGCTACATAACATTGTTTAAACGTCAATGCTAGGCTAATGTCCCACAGTAAAAGCAATTCAACATAGACGGCATGTTTTCAAACTTCACGATACTGTGGACTGACGCATTCTCGCGCGTTATAGAGAACAAACCACGAACAATGAAAATGTTATGTTCTCATTTTCAGCTCTAGTGATCTTTTTTTTCCAAATGGTAAAACCAAAATGACCAAACTAGTCGATAAGACAACACATTCCTACAAAATCAGCCGCGTGCGCAAATGAGGCGTCAACATCTTATTCCGTGATTGCTCAAGGAAAACTAACAAATAACTTGACCAGTTGACAGAATATATTACCTTGATTTATGTCAGTAAAGATAGCAGTGATGCAACTGACCTTTTGCACCATTCTTTCACAGTGTTATTCACTGAATTCTATTCATTCATTTTGTGACATTCAGCAAGTAATCATAACACTTACATAATTCATAACCCTTTCATTATCAATGAAACCATAGTTGCTGTAAATATTATCACGACTGTAAAGTTATGGTGATTATATAGGATGAGAGGTGTCATTGTTATTGATTTTTACAAAGCTTATGTTCTGAAAAGCAAGGCGTAAGCTAATTGGCCAGCTATCCAGTGCATTGTGATTGGGCGAATACTTCAAATGTGTGACGGAAATGTTACGCCCCTTACCATACTGTGATGCCATGTCCCAGAACGCAGAGACAAAACCAATAAAACCCATTACAAACGAGGCATTTGTTGCATCCAGTGGGGACATTATTACTGATTATAATGATTTATACTGTTTTTTTATGTGTTGCGTTGCGTATTGTGCTGCGTAAACATAAAACAATGTCTGCATTTGTGATCAGAGAAACGACAAACAAGTGCTACTCTACACTGCTCAAAACTCACGTTTGAATCATCAGTGGCAAATTCTTTAAATATGAAAACGTACTTACAGGCTGTGAGTCAGAAGCCCCAGACTGTCTTTGCAAAGTTGGAATTGCCTCACTTTACAGAAACAACCTTTATGCACAGCCAGGTTCAGGAAATAATCCTTCGTAAAATGCACTGCACACATCTGAATATTTGGGTTGAACTGTTCTGGAACAGTGTTGTAAATACAACTTAACCACTGATTTCTAGTTGTGTCCACTTTTGAAAAACCAACCAAAATATTTTCGCTTTCACAACGAAACACGATAGTGCGGCGGCGGCCACAACAATACTACAATGAGAATCAAAGTTACACCTTCTTTCTTTGCGTGGACATTTGGGCGGTGTTATGCAAATCTTCCCACAGTGACGTAGATGTGGGAGTGTGTTTAAATAAGGCGTTTTAGGAGGACGTGGATGAGTCTTAACTTTTATAAAGAATATCTCTTTGGGTTTAAAACTTTAGTCTTTGCAACTTTAGGGATCTTATCTATGCACGAACAGCTTGTAACACTCCAAAGAGAAAGGAAAACTTGAAATTGCATCGCATGACCCCTTTAAGGAAACTAACTTAATAATGTAATGTATACCAAAAAAGAACTCTTGTAAATTTAAAGACTAAAAAAGCAGAAGATGAGTGTTTAATTTTTAAGTCGAAAATGATTATAAACCTATAATACCAATAAGAAAACTACAGTGTTAGGCAAGTACACCAGATGTACATGATTAAAAAATTACCCAATAAAATTTGATGATCTTTGTTGCACGGTTAAGATCAGCTTTGGACAACCATTCTCTGGTCGTTATTACTAAAACATTTATCTGGCCTTTATTTGGAAGCATCCACCAGATGGTTTAAAAACAAGCCAAGCCACTTTGATGTTCAACTATGGACGGCCTACAAGACTTTGGTTCCTCTAGTGCGAGTGTTAAGACCATTGCTGCTGAGCTCCGTGAGTACTATTTTTTTTGTTTTCAATGACTTACAATCAAAACAAACAACTTTTTAAAAAGGATCTTCTTTCTTACATTTGAAAACTATGTCTTTTAGAGGATGATTTTTACTCCAAGCTTGTTGACGACTTCCTTGGTGCTCACTATGGAGACCTGTTGGAGCTGGATGAAAAGCCCTGGAAAATCCGCATGTTGGTTCAGATTGGGCTGATGAGAGAAGAACAAGAAATTTCATGGGTTGATTTAATTCAGTGGCTCCAAAAGATTATCCCAATGTTTCAGTCTGCTGATTTCCGAAGCTTGATTGAGAGAAACACCACGACAGCTTTGAGCTTAACCGGAGTTGCCAGGCAGAACTTTCTTGAGTCGGATGTCAACTTTGCGTTTGTTGGACCTGTATGTGATAGTATCGGAATTGGAAGAAGAGATTTACTTGAAATGTCTGACTTTTCTGATCGTGCAAAATTAACTGGTCTAACAAACGGTCTAGTTCTCGAATTGACTAATTTTATTTCACGAGAGAAATTAGACCCTGTCGTCTTGGTGTCCTGGATTCGTAACTTTGAGCCTTTATTTTGTAGTGATGGCAAGATCCAACGAGCCTATAGGCTCCTACGCTCAAGTCTCAAAAATTTCAGAATACAGTACCGCAACAATCAGATGAGCCGAAAGAGGAGCTGTGGATTGCTGGATGAGTTTCTTCAGAGTCCATTTGATCTTGCTCCTGAAGCTGATGCTGCTGATATTGAATACAGGAGGGTGGCAATGATCAAAGCACGTCTGAGGACGAAAAGGCACATTTCCAGGCATAGACCTATCTCTGCGTTAAAAAGGGAAGATGAACCTTTCCCTATTTCACAGATGGATGTGACTCAGCATGAACCCAAGCAAATGCCCCATGTGATCAGTGTAAAAAGGGAACAGGGATCACAGAGCCATCACACACCAATATGGTCACTGGAAGATGTGGAAGAAGACCAGAGAACTGACAAGGGAGACAGTGTAACACTTCTTGATATCGCTATGCTGTCTTGGCAAAAGATTGCAGACATGTATGGAGGAAAGAACGAAGCTGCTAAGGTGGTTTCAATGGATCTGCTTCAAAATCACTTTTCTGCAATGCTGAAGGAAGATGCTAACCTAAGAAACCTCGATGACAAAGTCAAACGAAGCACCCATCCACTAGTTCCACCTTTGAATTTCCTGCGTTACATCGGCCAGTTCCTTTCTGAACTCATTGATGTAATTGAACAGCAAATAATGTCATTCGAAAAAGATATCGTGAACACCACAGGCGAGAAACTTGGACGTGACAAGCACCCCAGATTTCATAGTTTTGTCAGCTTCGATGAGAGTGCTGTGACCCGTTACATTCACATGGCTTCTGAAATGTTGTGTCCAAGCGAGGAGACCAACCCAAATTACCGCAGGCACTGGCTTGCTTTTTGCCTCGAAAGAAAAAACCCTTCCAGACTGCCTATTTATAGGTCAAATCGTGTCATTAACTACTTTGAAGCAGCTGCTGGACTCATTCATCATCATGAAGATGTTGCTTCGTTTGTATCTGACTTGCAGCTCCTGAACGACGACTCGAATATCCTGTTGGAGAGCCTCAATGCTGATGCAAACGATGAGGCTTTGCAGGCCCTGGTCTGTGTGATTGCTGTTATCTTCCTTAAAGTCTTGGGACCCTTTTGGCAGCTTCTGAAAAGTGATGGGGAATATCCTCTTTTCAGTAGATACATCCTTTGCCTGTATGAAAAGCTCTTGGAATGGTCGCAAGATGCAAGTTGCCTTTTGCAACCAGAAACCTTTGTGAATGTATTCTTACAGGTTCCAATTCAAGAGGGGACTTTCAAAGCACTTTTGTTTGTGTATTTATTCATGTTGCTTTTTATTAGGGGAGTTTCTTTGGAGTGTTTGTTTTTTTTTGTGATCTGATAAAAGCACTGCAAAGATAGGTTCCAATTCAAGAGGGGACTTTCAAAGGAGTGTTCAGGTTTTGCCGTGATAATGCAGAGATTTGGTCATGCGTACCCTTATGAGAAGAACAGGCCTGATAAAACTCTTGGTCAGACTGAGGGTTCCGTCTCCGAAAATGCAGAACAAGAGCCTGCTTCCCGAGTGACAATAAATGAACCTACATCAGCAGCGGTCACATTATCCCCTGCCACAACCATTCTAAAACACTACTCCATCTTTGATGCAAAAAAAATGAAGGTGTCTAGACTAAAGCAAAAGGCTCAGGATCACGTTTATAGGAAAATAATTGTTGGAGCAGTTTCAAAATATGGAGGCCCATGTAAAAGCAGGCAAGACGTTGAACGATTGCTCACAAAACTAGAAGGTGCAAGCCATGCACATATACGCGAAGTCATTCGCTGTGAGCTGAACTACCAAAAGAGCATCTTGGGTTCCAAAGACAAAAAGCTAAATCACATAGGGTTCTCTTTGAATGACATGGTTTCTACACTGAAGGACGTCTTGCCACATGAGCGAGTCATAATTACATCACCATCTGAAAATGTGCTTGATCACACTGAGATCAAGAGACCCTGACTTGAACCATCATCCCCAGACCCCCAAAGCACAGCCACTGGTCAGCAAACTCAACAAAAAAGCAGTATTGATATAAAGAAAACAAAGGTTTTTGGCCCTTGTTACAGGGAGAACTTGGAATTTCTCTGATTGTGTTTTAAACTGATGAAAATGTTGAATACATGCTATTTGCATTAGTTTCTTGTTGTTGTTTTTTCTCACATATGGTAAAGATCTTTGTTCTCCGATGTTCTGATACCAACAAGCTTGTTCTCTTAAACCCAAGAGATTAGTATCAAAATAGTTAATTAGTTCATTGTTTTCTTTAGTATTTGTTTTTTTTATAGAAGTTACATTACAAAATAAATATGTTTGTAGCAATCTACTTGTCCTGACTTTTATTAAATAACAATGCTGCTACTACTACCACCACAAATAATAATAATTATTATTATTATTGATAATGTGCTGCATACTGTATTGCATATATATATATATATAGATATATATATATATATATATATATATATATATATATATATATATATAAATATATATATATATATATATATTATGTACATAATATATAAATGTTTGGAATGACTATGAAATTGATATTTTTTTTAAAAAATGTCCTTTTATTCACTAAGGATGCATTCTTTTGAGAAAAAGTATAGTAAAGCACTTATAATGTTATAAATGCATATATTTTTAATAAACGATGGTATTTAAATTTTCTGTTCATTAAAGAGTCCTCCACTTTAAGCAATTAAAATGTTACCGACCTTAAATTCATCCATACTCTCTTTTTTTTTTTTTATTATTAATTATAATTTACGTCCAATATTTAATTTCTTTTTCCATTTCACACTTTTTTTAGCCAGTGTTACATGTGGCTTTTTCTTTCCAATAGTTCAAAAGGCCTGAAGCATCTTATTTTTCTCTGTTGCTTGCTGAGTACTAATAATTTAAGCAGAGCAAATTTGAATATATAAAACGGGAAATTAATTAAAAAAGCAATGATTCTTTGTATATGTATCTATACATATATTTTAAACTGATATTTATGTTTTAATATTTTAAATTTACATTTGCTATATACTGTATATTTTATATCTCTTTGCTATATCTCTGCTGTATATAAGTGAACACACTGATAATTTAGCACTGACTGTTGAACAAGCATTTCAGTGATGATCATCACTGAGACAGTGAGAAGTCATTAACGTTTATTAGTTTTAATTCAGTCAATGTCAGATGACACAGTTGAGCATGAAGAAAGCCATTTACTTTGACTATTCTATTCCTTCAGTACAAGAAATATGTATATTTTGTTGAATTAAAAACATGGGTGCTCTAACTCAGCTGTGCCCTTTTCTTAGACATAAATGGCAGATACATGGTGGAATCATGCCATCGTTACACATATTCTGGTGGCCCTGTTTGGAATGGGCTCATGGATCTCTGTGAACTCATTATGGGTTGAGATGCCGGTTGTTGTAGGAGTTCTACCTGAAGGTAAATAGTGTTTTAAGATCAAAAACTTGTTTTTTTAATAATTTTATTTGCATGAGATGTATGTAGTTGGTGGATGCTGTATTTATGCTGATAATTGTAGAACTTAAAACATGTTCTTTCTTTACAGAGTGGAACTTGCCAGCCTATATTTCAGTGCTAATTGCATTTGGGAATTTGGGTCCAGTGGCTGTGACTTTAACCCACCACATTGCTCCAGGATGGCTGAATGAACGCATGGTCATCCACATAATACAGGTGCTAGCAGTGGTTGCATCTGTGTTTCTTGCTCTCTTTTGGTCCCAGGTGGTCACAGTTGCCGGAGAGCCAAGATCTGTCCCATTCCTGCTGCTTACTTTTATCCTGTCATTGGTCTGCTGCACTTCCAACGTCACCTTCTTACCCTTCATGTTCCGTTACCCCCCACAATACATCCGGACATTCTTTGTCGGACAGGGTCTTTGTGCACTCTTTCCCTGTGTGGTCGCTTTGGGGCAGGGTGTAGGGAAACTAGAGTGCATTGAGACGGCCAACGGCACAAAGCCCCACCATCTCAAAGAAAACTTCCCAGCCCAAAACTTCTTCTGGTTCTTGTCTGTGATGCTGGCGATTTCGGCCCTCTGTTTCCTGGCTCTGACATACAGAGTGGTCACTCTGACTACGGCAGAGGAAGTTCAAAAGACTGAGCAGGAATCAGCGAAAACAGAGGAAGAGACACAACCTTTACAAAATGGAGATTCCCCTGTTTCTGAGAAACAAGTTGAAGTTGAAAAACAGGCACCTGTTGTGGCCTTTTGGACGTCACGTAATATATATCTGCTCCTGTTGCTGGGATTATCCAATGCTTTGACCAACGGTGTGCTGCCATCCGTGCAGAGTTTCTCCTGTCTGCCTTATGGCAGCATGACCTTTCACCTCTCTGTCGTCTTGGGCAACATTGCAAACCCTCTGGTCTGCTTTGTGGCCATGTTTGTCCTACTTAGGTAAGTAAGTTAAAGTTCTTTATGCTTAGTGGTCCTGTTACTTTAAATCAGGGGTGTCCAAACCTGCTCCTGGAGGGCCACTGTCCTGCAGAGTTTAGCTCCAACCCCAATCAAATACACCTGAACCTAGTAATCAAGGCCTTACTATGCATAAGTTCGAGACAGGTGTGTTGAGGCAAGTTGAAGCTAAACTCTGCAGGACCACTCAGGAGTTTGGACTTTGGACACCCCTGATTTAAATTCTGCTCATGTACAATTTGTCATATTATTGTGTGGTATAAGTGTTGTTAAATGAGTTGAATTTTTAGAATTGAAATTGATAACTTCATTATAGGTCCAGCATTGTTCTTGGTATGATGTCACTGGGAGGCTGTATTTTTGCTGCCTATCTCATGGCCTTGGCTGCGCTGAGTCCCTGTCCACCGCTTTTAGGAAGTCAGTCTGGCATTGCTCTTGTGGTTAGTAACTCTGTCATTATTAAGTGGGAGAGGAACTAAGAACGAATCTCTCAAAATGTTAAAAGTGCTGAATACTTCACTGAGCTACCACGTGCAAAAGTGCGTAACTGTTTAGCGTATTCACCCCACTCTGTTTCATTGTTTCATTATCGTATCATCTCTAAAGATCTGATAAAGAAAGCGTTAAGATAATTGTGAAGATGCTTTAAAGATATTTATTGTGAAAAGGGGTCATTATAGCAATATTTCTAGTAGCCCCTCACTGCAGAACACAAGATCCAGGGGGCGTGGTTGGATCCACATCTAGGGGGTGGAGATGGGTGGGTTTAGGGTTTAGGGAACAGGGGGTGGAGACAGGAAGGTTTAGGTATATGTAAAGTGGGAGGAGTTGGATCAGGATCTAACCACGCCCCCTGGATCTTGTGTTCTGCAGTGAGGACCATCTCAATATTTCAAAGAAAAAAAAAATTGTGTTGGAGTCAACAAATCCTCTCATTTTAGTAGATCTGTAGAGTGGAAATCTTTTATAATTAAATATTTACTAGGGTATATCAACGTGCCAATGATGCTCAATAGACCTCTCTTTTCCTTTAATTATTGATTTATAATTATAATGAAAAAAAAAAAATTCCTGATCACAAAGTCACCCATTCAGTCACCACACATAATACACAAATTATATGTAAATACAGTATATAAATAATTCTATTAAATTTCTCGGACAATATTAGAACCCATTAATTCACATCAGGATTAGTTTTTTTTTTTTTAACAGAAGTCTGTTATTTTTCTTCATTTAGATCATATCCTGGATCATCTTCACTGGCTTGTTCTCTTACCTGAAGGTTGTAGTTGGGACTCTGCTTCATGAAGCAGGGCATGCAGCTTTGCTCTGGTGTGGAGTCTTCATCCAGGCTGGCTCTCTTATTGGAGCGCTCACAATGTTCCCTTTAGTCAGTGTGTACCAGGTCTTCCAGCGAGCCCAGGACTGCACAGACAACTGCAGTTAATATTGCAGCACCTGATTTTACATTCATCCCATGCCTTTATACAACAGCTTTAGGTGTGAATCTAAAATGGAAAAAGATGGTCAAACTGATGCCTTCTCAGAACATTTCAAGTTAATTTCAGTGCAAAAAGAGCTGCACTTGATCACATTGCATATCTTTGTGTTACCCAATGGAACATTGAGAATGTAAAGAATATGTGGTTGATACATTTGAGTCACTTTGAAAGTGTATGTGAACATCTTGACCTTGATCTAGATTAAGTGAGAAGTGTTTTCATGCACCAAGACAAGATCTGTGGTTGGAAATCAGAGCAGGTCTGATTTCATAATGGAAAACCTCAGTATCAGCATGCCCGTAATTGTTTAGACCAGAAATCAGAAGTTGGCAGTCTGCTACAATATACACTATCCAATGAATAGGCTTACACTATATGCCTCATCTGTGTAGTGTTTTGTTTATTCCCAACAGCAAACTTAAGTTGCAACAGTAAGTTTATATTGTTCCTACCTGAGAAAACTATGCTTTTTTATGACTCCAAGATGAAATTGTATTTTGATGACCATAAGCAAAAAAATGTATATTATCACATTCCAATATTTCTGGATTTATATTAAGACACCCAACTTTGTCTGCTGAATATCTGGTTTTGTTTAGTTTTAAATTTTAGTTTTAATGTACACACAGAGTCTAAATGTAGTATTGACAATATATCTAACCTGTCATACTGTATCTGCCATGTTTTACCCTTTTGATTTTGAAAATTTTAGAGGCCAGTATTTTAGGTTAATCTCATTTTGCAACTGCTGTTATCTTACTTTTGTGACATTTATCAACATTTTCAAAAATTGTGGTGTGTGTAATTTGGGGCATTTAGCACTAATTATTCTTGGCACTAATTTCATGAATTCAGAATTTGTATTTTATAAACTGGGCTTAAATCAGATGTAGTTTCATGAGAGCTGGAAAATTGTGTTGAGCACTAACTGCTTTCCTGATGTCGATGTGGTAAAAAAAAAAATCTTTAAAAGGGCAATGAGGCAAAAATATTATATATTTTCAGCCTCATTATAAATCTAAAGATTTTTTTTTCTCACAGTAGTTATATGCTGTTTTAAATTGTTCACATGTTCTTATGCACCTTTTATATGCCATTGTTATAAGATCTCAAAACTTTGTAATTTAATGGTTCATTTGACAACAGAGAAATGTGTGGTGTGAACAAAGTTGTGAAGTTTCTTTTAAACAAACAAACAAACAAACAACCAAATCACCTAAAAACTGACCTATAATCTATAGAAATGGAAATGTAAACTACTAGTTTCCAGGTTTTTTTTTTTTTTTTTTTTTTTTTTTTTTAGTCATCAGCAGTTTGTATATTGTAGTCACTTTTTTACTACATTCTTACATAACAATGGTTATAGTTAAACATTCACTGGAGCTGTGATTGGTCTGCTTAGCAAAATAAAATTTTGTTACATTTCCTGCCAGAATGTACATAAGGAAACAGCTCTCATTGCTTACGGATGATGTTTTTATCCCCAAAATATGAATGTTAATATTGCATTTTTATGAATAAATGTATGATTATTGTCATTCTGAATTATGTACCTGCATTGTAATAAATGATCTACAAATTACACATAAATTTCCCCTCCTTAGTAAAACATCAACAGACAGGTTCCATGGTTGGCTAGAATAGACACACTCACTTATGCAGAGCATATAAGACATTTCTATCATTGTACAGGACTTCGTCTCCATGATCATGTGAGTATCTGTCAGTTGTCACGTAGGCTATACCAATTTTTAGCTTAATTTTTTGTTTTACTTATAAAATAAAAATGCATTTGTCAAATGTTGCATGCTACTCTTGTATGATCAGTATATTTTTTGCTTATGACAAAAATAATCGCAATTAAGTTTTGTATAACCGCACTTTACTTTATAAAAGGGCTCTTTATTATGACATAGGAGACGAAAGTAAATGGCAGACTAATTGTGCACGTCAATACTAGGATGCAGAGATGATAATGATTCTAATATATTCGACCGTTTATCGTTCTGCTTACTGGAACTAGATTATCATATTTCCTTTAACTCCTTATAATTAATAAATAAATAACAGACCTTATAATTTAACAGTCAAACAACAACGGTGACAACCAAAAAGAACATTAAGTAATAGGCTAAATGTACTTTAATTGGTCACCAAATTACAAATAACTACGAGTAACAAATAAAACAACAGCAGATGAAACAGTGAAACGATAAAAAGTAATGCTGCATAAATTATCAATGTCGCGGGGCAGCATTATAGCGGTTAAGCCTAGATGGCATAGGCCTACAGCAAAAACTACTGGGCATGCGTACATCAGTATAGCGTAATTTTTCTCACACTGTGCAACAATTACTATTTTTGCATTATTGTAAGGCGTAGGTGTAGACGTTAATAAAACACAATCTAATAGGTAGAAAATTCAATTTATTGTTAGCTTCCTGTTTTTGCTGTATCCCAGCTTATTCCTTATTAGCTAGCCTAGCATCGTGATAGCTACAGATTCTACAAATATGCTCAAGTTCATCAGAACATTGAATAAATTATGAAAAAATTCAATTTTTGGCTTTTTAAAAATTCTTACTGTGAAGTTTTTTTAATTCTTACTGCTAATGGGGGGAGGTGTCTGGGGTAGGGATGGGAGGATCGATCCTGAAGTATCGATAAAAAAAGGCCCCTGAAATGTTTTTATTTTTATTTTTATTTATTTTTTAAACATGGCTTGCAAATATGTTCATGGCCGAGCTTACCATTGGGCTAGAGTGGGCTGCAGCCCATGGGCCCCGCCTTGTAGGGGGCCCCGCCCTTGCCCGTTTACGTTTGTTTGATTTGTTCTTAATATGCCAGTCAGAATTCAGAAATCATTAGCCGCATTTCCACTGTGCACGCAACATCTAAACTGGCCAGCCGGGGCTACAGCTTACAACTACCACCTCCGAGGCCACAATCAAACAACAAGAACTGGTATTTATGATTTTTTTTTCACATAGAAGAAGGATACACGTATTGAATCGCGTCTGCACCGATTGGTTTATTATCACATGGCTACTTTAAACAGCTCCATTAAGCCTTTAGCCCCAACGAACGCACATTTAGAAAGATAATGATAAATTCTCAAATGTTCAAGCCTCGTTTCTTTACAGAGGATAATTCTATATTACTATATTAATGTTCCACTAATTATGCGATTATCTGATGATATTTGAACGCTTTCTTTCGTCTTACTGCCGTTACACATAGTGGGGAAGAAATGTAATCAAAATGATTTTAAATAAAAATAGCAATTTAATGAGCTTCTGTTTTTATAACATAGCTTATAACATAGCTATCACACAAACAAGATGTCCGGTTATTGTTTTTTTTTTTTCGAATATCCGCACGATCGCGAATATACAATAAACAACAACTTAGAGAGTAACTTTTAGACACAAAATATCGTTTAGCTCCGTCAGAAAGAAAATAGAACAAACAGCAGAACAGCTGCGTCTCAGAACAACAGTGTTTTGTTCCTCAGCGTTACAGCAAATGATTCAATCAGGCAAGTACAGTCGTTTGCAAAGATGAATCAGCTTTTTAAACTAATCAGTTGATTCAACTCACTTATTAATATTAAAATAGTCACTTGCTGCCACCTACTGGCGGTTGTAGTTTCATATTTTTTAAAAAAGTAGCTTATTTCATTTTTGCAATCATATATTATTTCTACATTAAAATGTTATATTTAAACTTAACATTTATGCACAATCCATCTATGATTGTTGTTGATATAGTGATTTCATTTGATTGTTAATAGCCAGCATGTCTTTTCATTCGATTTAATTTATTGATTAAATAAGAACCTGACACAGATATGACAATAATTTTTATAATACTAATAAGCCAACATCTCTGGCTATTTTTATTTGTATTTTTTTTTTATCAAAGTTATTTCAGGGTTTTGCCCTGCAAGTCATGCCCTGAATATGTAAAGTTAGTATAACTATTGATTTTATTGTTTTAATCATTGTAAAGATCAGTTTAGTTATCGATTGTTATCGTTATTGACTGGGCTTGAAAATATCAGTATCGGATCGAAAATAAGAGGTATCGCCAAGTTTGGGGGAATATTCGGAGGAGGGGCCAGGTTTGAGATCAGCTCAGGGAGGAGACAGTTCTGAGCCCTCCGCCTTTTCTTATTTTTGGGGAAGTTAGGATGCCTCCTGATATCCGTTGTTTAGGATTGTAACCTTCAGCAAATAAACAAAGGCTGTTGGCTGCTTTTGAACTGGATCTCCGTCTCCTGCCTATTTATTCTGAGAAGTTGCATGACGCTACAATATATATATTCTCCACATTGCTATACTTCATTTTAACTTGTTAAATTTTTTTTGTGCTGCACTAAATAAAGGTAAGATTTAAGATCTTATATAAATCACTACATGGTTTATTGGGGTTTAAATATTTGATTATAGTAATTTTGCTATGACAGTTTTGCACCATTTGGGCCCATTTTCATGATCTCAACTAGGGTTCCTGTAAACCCCCTGCGAACTGCACTCTGATTTGTACTTTGATAGGCTTTCTGCAAATAAGCACAATCTTCCTGACTTTGTTCCTTAAATAAATTGGCACGGCATCAAATAATTAGTAAGACAATGCTCCAGTTACAGAAGACGTTATTGAATAACTTTATATTAGCAGATGTTTCTTATCCAAAGTTTAAGTGCACTGAGTGAAGGGTCAATCCCCTGGAGCGCCCCTGGATTAAATGTCTTGCTCAAGGACATAATGCTGAGTTTTCTCTGACATTACAGCTGAATAAATAAACTCGACTGCACCAAATTTGGAATTTAAAGTTAAAGTGTGTAATTTGTACATCATAGTGGCTCCAAGTAGAACTGCAAAAATAATGTCTGTCACTGAATGAAATTCTCTTGATTACTAACTACTCATCGTTTTTCTTTTCTGAAGACATTAAGGCTACAAAGGCTGAGGGATACTGATCTTAATCACCATGGCCATGTCTATCCTCACCCATGTTTTGGCTGGCCTGTTTGGCATGGGCTCCTGGGTCACCATCTGTGGTCTGTGGGTGGAGCTGCCTCTAATCGTTCCTCAGGTACCTGAGGGTTGGTATCTTCCCTCCTACATCTCCATTATTGTCCAACTGGCCAACATTGGACCTCTGTTTGTCACATTAATGCACCGCTTCCGCCCAGGAACGCTCAATGAAACTGCAGTTATCTATTTTATTGTTAGTTTCGGGATACTTGTAAGCCTTTTCCTGGCTTTCTTCTGGAGTGAGACGGTAGTGGTGCAAGGTGTGGAGCGCAGCGTTCCTCTCCTGCTCCTCATCTTCTTCATCTCAATAGTGGACTGCACCTCTTCGGTGACCTTCCTTCCCTTCATGATGCAGCTCAAGGCGGAGTATCTCATGACTTACTATGTAGGAGAAGGCCTGAGTGGTCTTGTCCCAGCTTTAGTGGCAATGGTTCAAGGTGTTGGTGTGGTGGAATGTGTCAATGCATCTCAAATTCTCAAATCCAATGAAACACATCTTAACGGATCTGAAAGAGACACTAACTACCTTGTGCCTCACTACCAACCAGCTAACTTTTCAGTTGAAGCATATTTTTTCTTCTTGATGGCTATGATGGTGGTTTGTTTGGTGGCGTTCATACTTTTGAACTACCATCCAGCTGTGGCGCGTGAGCGTCCTGATAACATAAATGGAAATGGAGATCCCATCTTGCGGTGGAAAAACAAGAAATCTGAACAGAAACCAATGATGCGTTCTGGAAAGGCCATTCAGAAGCCCAGGAGCACTTTTGGGACAGGGACGCACACATGGATGCAAGTGATATACATCTACATTATCCTGGCATGGGTGACCGCTCTGACTAATACCGGTTTGCCATCAGTGCAGTCGTACTCATGTTTACCATATGGAGACCAGGCCTATCACTGGTCAGCTACTATGGCGAATGTTGCCAATCCTATAGCTTGTTTCATCAGCATGTTTTACACTCAAAGGTAAGTTACATCATGAACAATACAATTTTATGGACACTAACTGAATTCGTAGTGAAATAAGTGAAAAATAACTGCCTTTTACACAGCTACTTACCAGTCAAATAAGTATGTTAACATGAAATAGACATGAGTTAAAAAAGAAAGATACATAGATAGATAGATAGATAGATAGATAGATAGATAGATAGATAGATAGATAGATCATACTTAACGTACTACTCAACACTTTGTTGCATTCTGAACAGGTCCTTGGTGTTGATGGGAGTTCTCACTTCCATTGGCTCTCTTATTGGAGTTTACATTATGGGCATGGCTGTGTTGAGTCCATGTCCACTTCTAGTCAATGAGACCTCTGGAGCCGTCATTATTGTGAGTACTTGAGACCAGTTTTTGTTTATTTCTAATGTAAGAAGCATGTTTTGCTTGATCTATTTTATTATTTCTTTTTGTATATTCACACTGAATAATCCTGTGTTTTCAGGTGTTGGCGTGGTTCTTTTTTATCTTCATTCTATCTTACGTAAAGGTGATTGTTGCTGTCATCTTGCGAGATGAAGGCCACAGTGCTCTTGTGTGGTGTGGAGCTGTAGTGCAGTTGGGCTCAATGTTGGGGGCGGTGACTATGTTTCCTTTGGTCAATATATATGACTTTTTCACCTCAGGTGACCCATGTAACACTAATTGTCAATAAGATATGGGTTCTGTAAATAATATTAAAATTAACTATAACATTATTACTATTAATTCTTAATTTTGGAGCATATGTAAAATATTTCAATTTGCCTTTAAGGCAGAAAGGAAATTTGTTTAAAATTAATATAAAAATAGTAATGTAATTTTTTATTATTATTTTTATGTTGATCATTCTGTATACTATGCAGATGTTTCGCTACATATATTAACATTGTTTGTTAAGTGTTTTATGCTGATTTTTTCTTTTCTTTTTATTTGCTTATCCATTTATTTGTTTTTAACATCCTAATCATGACTTATTCGGATTTGCCAGAATCGTACACTAGGAGGCGGTAACGGTCTACAGTGAATTGAGATTGGTTCTCACACAGAAGTTTTACTAGCTGACCAAAAACTACAATTGGGGGGATGGGAGGATACAAATGCATAAGTGACACGTGCATTGGATTTTCTACTATGGATAATAAGCAGGAAGGTTTCATTTGTCCCCTCAACAATGTCTAAAATGATCTAAAATGTTTATATTGGGAAATTCATCAGACTAATTTGCTTGAGTTACCTTTAAAACAATTGTTTAATTGTTAGAAAAAAAAATAGAAAAGACAACATCAAAAAAGAGAAAAGACACGATCACTTATTTAGGTTTCTTTCCTTTAAAAAAGTTAATTGTTAATGATTCTACATGATTATTTGAACGTATTAACAGCTCTAGTTTCTGTTAATAAAAAACTGGAAAACAAGCTCATGTTTTTGTAATCATCTGACCCGAAGAAGAAGAAGACGAAACATCCTTTGCAGGGTGGTCTTTGATATTGACTTTGAAAATGAGGGCCTTCAAGTTAGAAAATTTCATTATGCTAAGGCAATGAATTGGGTAGATAGGGTCTTACAAATCTGCAGTGTTATAGATTTATTTCATTGCAATTTCAAAAAGATTCATAGTCTTAAGTGTCCTCTGCAACTGCTGATATTCTAATAAACGACTACAGATGAGAACAGTCTGGACAGAACAGCCACCATCTTGCTTTGATCCAGTGATCACATTATCAAGGGAGAGAGGATAATGGGAGGACGACAGTTATTTGCATTTGGATGTGGAGAGAGTTCAGACTCACAGCTCTTCACTCCACGGGACAGTTTTCACACAATGATAACTGTGACTGTTAGCAAAGGCCGTCCGTCTTCTTGGCTCTCTAACAATCCTCACCCAGGCAGCCAACTAATAGAGTGGCTATTTCTGGGCACTGGCTTTGATGATCCACCCTGCCCTGACTGTGCGTTGTCACCATGGCTGTGTGACCGGGGATTCAAACCCATGGAAAATATTCCTGTCTGCCTGGCAGGTGTCATAGGGTGCTTGGCTCAAAGCCTGGATACAACAGCTGCTTCTACTTTGATCCATCAGTTACTACTCTGGAAGTTCAGCTCTCCTGTGCACATGGGGAAGAGATCTTAAGCATTTTTTCACGATTCCGTTTCAGACGATACTGCCGCATTTTTAATGAGCCGTTGTGACTAGGGTTGAAACTAGATCTGTGAAACGGAACATTCAGTCAGGGTTTTATACTCTTTAAAAGTTTGGACAAAAGACTTGTCAAATAAATCATTTCCAGTTTTTATTCTCTGTGATTCTTTAGGACCAATAAGAAACATCTTGAAGTATTTTGTCATTTGATTTTGGTGCAGAACTTAACATCAGTTACTAACAGTCTGCTGTCACAATTAAAGGGTAGGACCGGGGCTAGTTGTCACACTTTTAACTCCAGTGAATATTTCTCTTAGTGGGCTTATTTTTGAAAGTCAGTTTTATGTGTCCACTTTATTTTGCAACATGAAAGTAAGTTATTTTCTGTGAATGTGCAAGACTTCAGATTCATCAATAGCCACTATATGTTAATAACAAGTGCAGTAAACAGTAATGCAACTATTTGCACTAAAAACCAGTGTGTTTATGATTACTTGAATAATTAAAATAATATGATGACCAAAACCAGTTTGCAATATCAAGTACAATAAAATACCTTTTTTTGTACAGCTAAAATAACCGGAAGTGAATGACACTGGAAGCCCCGCACACTGAAGTTACTAATAGTTGCATGAAACCAATCTTTCATTAAAAATAAAGGTGGATAGACACTTACCTTAATCCAGAGATGTCTAATCAAATTACCGGAAGGCCATTATCCTACAAAGTCCAGCTCCAAACCTAATTAAACACACCTGAAGCAGCCATCAAGCTCTTCAGAATTACTAGAAGCTTCCAGAATATGTGCCTTGGAGAAGATTGGAGCTCATGCCTTAATGCTCATGCTTTATGCCTTAAATTCTTAACAAAAATAAATAAATAAATAAATTCCTTTTGTGACATGTTCCAGTGGTGGTCAATATATGAAATTGTCACATTGCAAACCATCAATAGGCTAATAAAAGTTTTCAGCAAAATTTAAAGCATCTTAAAGTTGTTTTGTGTTCGAATTTGGAGCCCCCTATAGTTAAGTGAGAGATATTCACTGTGGATTGCTGTACAAATACATTTGCTGCTGCCATAAAACAATCTGCCCTTTTCGCAGAATTTTGTAACTGCTAACCAAACTTACATTCACACAGAACAGACACTTGTGAGGAGTATGAGAAAGAAACAGAAGCCATTTTCCTTATTATAAGTCAGTGTGCCATCAGAATGATTTTGAAACTAATATTTCAAGGTAAAACTGACACACAGTTGCTTTAAAATAGGGGTCACCAAACTCGGTCCTGGAGACGCCAGTGTCCTTCAGAGTTTTCCTCCAACCCTAATCAAACACACCTGAACCAGCTAATCAAGGCCTTAGGTATACTGAAAACAACCAGACAGGTGTGTTGAGGCAAGTTGGAGCTAAACTCTGCCAGAAACTCTGCCCTCCAGGACCCGGTTTGGCGACCCCTACTTTAAACAGTTTAAATTATGAATAATTGACAACAGGCCATTGTATTATTAGAAAATAATGCACACCCGAGAAGTGTGCATTATTTTCTAATAATTCAACGGACTGGAGTCAATTATTCCACTTATGGTGCGGTTACCACACTTTTGTGTGGTTACCATTGCTCATATGTTGTATTTCAAGACATTTGTCAGGTTTCTGTCCTTATTGTGTGTAGGATGAATTTCTCATGCATCTCAACTCCGTTGCTAATTCCAAAACATCATTTGAAACATACTGGATGCTTGAGCTGTTGATTGTAATTCAGTTATTAATGCAGTCATGAGAGAGAGATGAAGCATGTGTGAATTACCTGAGCCTGTGTGTCTCTACTAAACTGTAAGTTCGTCTGCTTCTAGAACAGCGCTGTTGTTACCTCGATAGTGAAAAAAATGTTCTGTAGCTTATAAGTTGCTAAACTATTTTACTGATAAAATCATCACAGCAGTGCTGACAAGACGTTTCTGTGCACTTGTATGTTTCAGTCATGTGTGTGTTTTTAACATGGGGTTGTTAAGGGAGAGAGAGCAGGAGAAATGGAGTATGTGCTTTCCGTAAATAACAAAACGTAGTTTTGTGGCAAGAACATGGAAATATTTGGTCCTTTATCTTTTTGTTTACTACATTTATTTGCTAGGTCAGTGTCTTTGAGGGTTTTAATTCGTTTGCTGTTTTTTTGCAAGGACCTAACTAAAATAACTGAAATTGTCTGGCGAAGTGATATGTCGTATAAATCATATACATTTAAAAACATGTTACACATTGTCCAACCTAACATTTGCAAATATTAAGAACACTTTTCAGTTAAAATCCTTCATTATATAGTTGCCTCATGTCTTAATGTGTCTCGGTTTTATTTTGCTCAGTTGTTACCCAACAGCTATAGTAAAAATATAAGATTTTTTTCAAACTTTAGATTGAAGGATTCACTGCAATTTAAAAGGGTTTTGAACTAGTTATCATATAAGTACCATATCCCTATATTTGTATGCATATTTTTACACCACTCAACAACACACCTGTAAAAGAGCCAACAAAGCATGAATTTATTGTGCATATTTTGGTACTGAAATGTAAATGCACCATAGAAATGTGACTAGCATGGGTATATTGAATTCATATACTTGCAAGTAAAACAATCTGTTGTTGTCACTGATATCTTGCATAAGAATATATCATGTTAGGTCTGATTGTCAAGAACAAACAACAACAAAAAACAATGTTGTATTTCTGAGATCCCAGTACAGAAAAATACAAATTAAAGTGCATACATTACCTAACAACCTACAGACAGGATACAATGTACAGGCAGTAAAAACCCCTGTACAAAAATCTCAATATATGCTGAGAAACATGCATTACGTTTATAATTAGAGAGGACAAATACATATAAAAGTATTCCTGCTTAATAAACACTTTAAGGCACAGTGCAGTAAACCATCAGGTCATAGAGGCAGTTATAGTGAAACATATATTCAGCTGTTCAGAGCGTAGCCTAATCTGAAACCATTATCTTGCCTTGAAAAATTGCTAGAATAATATTGGATGGTTGACAAATGCCAGTCCAGTCATTCTCTGGTCACAAAGTTGCTACCAAATGTGACCATAAAGGGAATAGAATTGCTATACTTCCCTTATGGCTTGTGTTTGATTAATTCCAGCTCACTCCAAATAAATAATTCTATTCTATTCTATTCATAAAAATTCCAGTTAACAAGTACGTATCATACCTGATATTACAAAAGCTATAAACATTGGAATGGCTATTCAGACATAAGCACAGACATCTGCTGTCAAATGATGAACAAAATAACAGTTTGGCATAAGCTTAAGGCAAATCAATAAGGCTGTTCGGGCTTACAAACAGGTCACGGCTTCAAAATGATGTTCAAACAAACATCTCCGCAATGGCAATCAGTCATTAATGTTTTCTTCTTCATGAGGAACAGATACTTCATGTATTTGTGCCATTGGATGTTGAAATGTAACAAAATCACAAATAGACAAAAGTGAGCATTCAGACCTGCACACCTGCATTCACATATGCATGCATCCAAAGCAAAAAAAGGTTTAGGTTATAATTTAGAATTGTGCATGCATCAACTGGACGTCTGGTTTTTGGCCTGCAAAGTTAATGATTCGTGACCAGACTCAGATGTTCTCTGATATGCAAATGTTCTTTTTAGAAATATACATGGTTGTGTATGGAGAAAGATGTCAAACTGCACTTACGGTAATAATTTAAAAAGCTACATCGAGTACAAGAGAGTAAATAGGAAAGCTAAAGAGAGACAACTTGGTCCACAACAGCACACACTCCGTCTCGCCAGGATGTACTGATAAATTCTGAAATGAAGTGCACTTGTGTTTTTCTGTGCTTTTAGGCTGGTTTTCCGTCCCCCCCACCCCCGAGGAAATAAAACAAGCAAGGTTCGTGAGTTCTGACAGCCTCATATGAAAAGGAACTCTGAGTGCATAAGGTTTGCTTGTTGAATTGGTGTTATCACAGTCAGGCCTTGCTGATTCGGATCTTCAGTCAGAAATTTGGTATGCTGAAGAGTCGATGATTGCCATGGTCTTCTCAGAGGGACCTTCAGCTGCTATGCGTGGCTGTGCACCGAGATGCTGGAGAGATCGTTCCTGATGATTTCGTTAACTGTGAAAACAAGTGGAAATCATGTTACTTTTAGGCTACACCCAGCAAATTCATCTGCAATAGAAATCACAGGAAAATATTGCTAAATGAAGTTTTACAATATGTTTAAACAGTTTTTATGCCCTGATACAAGCATACTGTATTTCACAGAGGCATCTATAATACAGTATGTGGATGATTTATGTGAATGATGAATTGTTTACCTGTAACACTGGACTAAAATGGTCTTGCAGATACAGATATTTTGCAACCTAATTTCTTTAAAAAAAGGTAGTGTATGTGCATTCATCAGGTGGTGATATGTCTAGAATTCATTCAAAATATAATGAGTCAGTATAAAACTATTTTTACTTTTCTAAGGAAAGGGAATTTAATTTCAAATCTTCTATTAGAATTTCAACATATAGGGCATCTAGAACCCCAAACAACAACAGTTAATATAACTAACATGAATAAAAGTAAATCAAATCCTCTGAGTGTCTTCCCTGAGACTGAGAGGAAGAAAGATCAGAAGATCTGTCATTGCTTTTTCCCACACACTAGGACCCTGGCTCCTTCTGTCAGCTGTATTCTTTGGCCTGAGCATGGGAAGTGACTTAGCATGGCTTCAGGCTATACAAACAGCCTGGCACTCACTTGCTGTGTGATAGCAGGGGAAACCGGATGAGGCTGCCTCTTAAAGTTAGCATGTTAGCATATTAGCGGCAGACATATTATCTTACTCTCAGGCCCATAGGGAGCATTGTATGACCAAGACACAGCACATTACCCTTCCCTAAAAGTCTGTATTTCAGTTTTCAAGCCTTCAGTGGTTTGTTGCAAAACATCTGAGCCTCTTAGCTCTGAGAAGAGCGATTCGCTTTCACGTTTCTTTGCTAACGGCTCTCAAACCTCTGAGGGACGCAGATAGGCAACCATATCGTTTGCTCTATCTGTTTCAAAACAGCACATTCCTCTTCCCTTACGATCGGCTCAGACCGCTTTAGCTGGCCTTTGAATTCTTTAGCATGGACGTAAGCACCGCAGGAAGCATTTGATAACTATTAGACAAGCTGTGTGTGTTTTTCTCATTTGTGGTGAGGAATATCATCCTCAAGAATTCAGCATCTTTCTAATGGCATCAAAAGTTTTAAAGTCGTAGTTTCCTTGACCACAGATTTAATGGCAATCTATACATAAATAACCAGTTCTGTGTTTTGCATCTTTTATATCAGTGATGAGCCAATGAATTGGCATATTTAAGGTCATTTTGAGATCATTAGCACTGAAAGTCTTTTGTCAGTTACAAAATCTAACAGTGAACACATATTTTTTATTAAAACGAAGCATAATTTTTTAAATTATTTTTGTGTATTTTGTGTAAAATAAGTGTTTTTCATAAAAAAATAACAAAATTATGTTTCCATTCTTAAAATCTTAAGATTTTCCATTCTTAAATTGAATTATTATAACATATTAGCATTATCGCCATTCTGTTTTCTCAATATTTAAATTTTGTATAGAAAATTCACTGCCATTGGGTCTAAGATGTTTTTAAAAAATGTATCTTATGCTTACCAAGACTGCATTTATTTGATCAAAAATACAGTAAAAACTAATACTGTGAAACATTATTAAAATTTAAAATTATTGTTTTCTATTTTAATATATTTTAACGCCATTTATTTTTGTGATAGCAATCATTACTCCAGTCTTCAGTGTCATATGATCCTTCAGAAATCATTCTAATATGCTGATTGGTGCTCAATAAACATTTCTTCTTATTATCAATGTTGAAAACTGCTGAAACTGGGATACTTTTTTTTTCTCTAAGATCCACTGATGAAATTCAAAAGGTATTGGAAAACCATTTCAGTTTGACCACTAGTTGAGACACAAGTCCTTTTACGACCTCTAAAAATCATGTAAGCCTTAAAAATTCGAACAGTCTAAAGGCTATGACACAAAGAGAGAGAGAGGGAGTTTTAGCAGACACGTGTGGGCTGAAGGAGGTGGATTTCCTCCCCTCAAGTGTCGCTCCCGGCCAACACCAGGAAGCCTGCTGAGGAATTCCCTACAAATGAACCATGTCCTTCATGCTCCCACTGCAAAACTGCCTAAGGGACTGAGAAGTCACCAGGAATGCTGACATTCCCTCTAAACAATGAATCCGAATCTGTCTTTCATCTCCTCATGAGGCGCGGCGCACCCAGTCTACTGTACCTGACCTCGGCCTGACACGGCCTCTTCCCAGGCTCCTGATTTCATTTTTTCTCTAAACTGATACAGGATCATTCTCCAAAAACTACAAGAACTATTACTCGGAAACACCTTGCACCATCAACAACATACCTAAGAAAAATTGGGAACAGTCAGCTGACAAAACATTAAAAACTACACTTAAATTTACCCCATATGCAAAATACCAGAACTCTAACCACTGATATACTGAAATGGAAGCAGGAGGAATATTTTTCACAGCCTTAGAAATATTCAAATCCATTAAGATTTCATATTCGCTTGAGCATAAGCCAATATGATATGCTACTGCCAATGGCGTTCTGACTGAGTAGCACTAATACGTGAACAGGAAATGAATCAATAAGATTGGCTCAATTATGGGGAGAAAATCACTCATGGACGTGCCACACAAACACCACTCCATGCTGAAACAATTAGGAACCTTTGACAGTTGGGAGTAAATCATGCCAATACGTCTTCTTGAAAAATTTGGTGAGCACTGACAACTGCCATGGGAGTTTGGACATTAAAACACAGGTCTCTTGAATCACTAGGTTCCCATCTGTCAAAACAGAGGAGGTTGGGAAGAAATACCTGCACGACTGCACACATGCAATAAAATTTTATTCACATGATTTATGGTGAGCTGGACGTTGGTGAAAGCATCTTTTCAAGTCTAAAAGACTACTGAATGAACTGCAGGGACAGACACTTTTTTGGGGGGAAGTTGTGGCCTAATGGTTAGAGAGTTTGACTTCTAACCCTAAGGTTGTGGGTTTGAGTCTCGGGCCGGCAATCCCACGACTGAGGTACCCTTGAGCAACCCCCAACTGCTCCCCGGGCGCTGCAGCATAAATGGCTGCCCAGTGATCTTTGTTTGTGTTGGGGGTGTGTGTGTGTTGATTGTTTTTTTTGTGCACTTTGGATGGGTTTTATTATGTTCATGTATTATGAGTATGGGTCACCCTACTTGGCTGTATGTCATGTCACTTTACAATTACACACCAAACACAATACATCATCACTGAATCACACCAATCACACCGACACTAATCACCAAAAAATATATGGGGTTGGCAAGATGTTTTTGAAAATTAGTCAAAATACAGAAAAATTAATATTGTAAAATATTATTACAAAAAATATATATATATATATATATATATATATATATATATATATATATATATAGATAAGATCTTGCTGAAACTGAACCTTTGAATGGCATTAATCAGGTGAATAAATAGGCAGTCATTAGTTCATTTCTAAATGAATCAGTGTTTTGGATGATTCAGTTGAATAAATGATTCAATGATTCTTTCTGTCTGAATGAGTGAATCCCTACCACTGATGCAGACTGACAGTCTGTCTGGAACAAACACAGACAAGCAGAGTGATACAAATGGTGGGACACTATCAGCCGATCAGAACTTAGAATAGAGGTGAATTAGTGGACCTTCTAAAAGATAATAGGTTCTTCTTTGGTAATATTATTGGTAGTACAATTATGTGATAGCTAGTTAACCATGACCTATTGTGTCATGATCCAAATACCCTTGCTGTGACGACGAAGCATCTACTAAGACTTTCAGCATTCACCACATGTTCAGATTGCACCAGATTCAGCCCAACTCTACTATATCTCTTACTATGTTCACAGCTCCTTTGAGGTTTCTCCTTACACTGATCTGATCATCCAAATACATTTGAACTGTGTGCCTCATTGGCGTGAATAACAGTACACACAAATTTCTTGTGAACTCAAGCTTAAGGGAGCATACCACAAAGAAAGAGTACAAAGACAAACGTGAACATATCCAAAAGCAATCAAGATATTTGTGTTGAGCGGAGAGACTCTAGTAGGGACGAGCCAAGATGACAACTTACATTTGAAGAGGTTTCATTTTGTTCAGAGTGCTCATGGTAAATAAAGAGGGCCTCGGTAGGTGTTGACACATGCACTAACATTTTGAAAAGACCAAGGAAACTTTGATTGTTTTCAAGTCTCTGTTGGCCAACAATTTTGGTTTGGGGTTTTGGCTAAGGATAGCAGCTAGTGACTCATGTACTGCAATGCTGCTTTTGTAGACTGTTGGCTTGAAAAGAAAACTGTTGGCAGTTGCCATAGGATACATCTCAATTTGCTGCCACATTTCGAATGAGGATTCTAATGAAAGGATTCAACAAGTGATAAGTGACTGGATACACAATAATAAAGGTGAAATATGAGACACTGCTTTAGGATTCATATCAAACTTACAAGCGTTTTTGACTTCAGCCTGGTGCTGTTTGAGTTGGCAAAAAATAGTCAAGACTTACCCTTCATAACCTGATAAACTTAGCATGACTCAAGAGGTATTTCAGCACGTGATAAATGATTCAGAGTAAAGATGATGCATGGACAGAGTTTATAGTGTTCATAAATCAATGCATTAGCCAGTTAAGTTTTATTAGCCCTCTGCTTGGAAAAAAATATCTGGATGTTAGATGCCATTTTCAATTCAATAACACATTCAAAATGCTAGACCATTTAGCACATTAAAAACAGTAGACTATTTTTAAAACAGCATCTTCAACAATTGAGCATGGTGCTAGCAAAGCCAATTCCCAGGGATTGCAAAATCCATTTTTGTTCAAGGAAATATAGTTGAAATAGAATAAATAAAAATATTAGATAAAAAAGCTTAAAACTGCATGAAAATTAGAAATGTTGAAATAAGTGTAAGTTGAAGTACTAAAATTAGTAACTGGACATAAAAAAAAAAAAAAACTGAACTAAAACTTTTACTGAAATAAAAATAAATGAATCCTAAATAGTAATATAAAAAACACAAAAGATAATAGCATATAACAAAATTATTAAAAATATAACTAAAATTAAAATGAAGACAAAGTATAAAAAAGCTTATAAAAATTTAATTCTAAAAGTATGTAAATAATGCTGAAATAACACTAGAACTGGTTAAATGTATACAGTATCTTCCACTTGAATGCAAAGTAAGTAATAGTATAGAAGTGTTTGCCAAGTTCATAAAGGTAAATGTCTGAACATTTAAAACCAAACAATTCTGTTCAGACCCGCTTAAGAAAGCATGGCATGACCCATCCGGAGTCAATCGGATGTTCCATTCCATTCAGTGATTCCAACATTTAAATAAAAAGTTCAGAATTCATATTTTTCAGACTAAATTAAGAAGTCCTTCAATTAGTTCAGAAACAATTTTTTTTGTGTGTATACTATTTATTTTGACAAATGCACCTCTTGAACTTTGATATAAAGATCTCGTATCTCTGGAATTGCTGTTATGACTCTGACTGGGAAGTGAATATGTGGATGTGAGGTAATCCAAGAACCTGCTTCCTGCTGGACCAGGATAAGCGGCAGCTGGATCCGTGTGATAGAGCCTGGAGACCTGGCCCGTGCTCTACCTTCAGGAAACAATGGGGGAACAAGGAACTACCAAACAATTATCCCACCAATGCTGTTAGCCTCATTAAGGGGTCCGCAAGCGGCAACACTCCCAGAAGTCCTAACTGTTCAGCAGAAAGAAAAGAAAAACAGACCCCGGGTCAGGATCACAATCACACTGGGATTTTTCATCTACGCAATGACTGGCAACATAATTGACTCACAAGGGTATATCTTCCTCAAAAACTATGTTAGCTTGACCAAGTACCAGACCACAAGATGTTTTTGGCCTTTGCTACAATACAAGCAAAATTACGATAGTGTTAGTCATCGACTTGGAGGTGTCTACCAATGTCTAGCCAATCTTGTCTCCTCAAACACTTATGTAAGCACCCACCAAATGAGATTATTTAAAGGGATATTAAGTTCACCCAAAAATTCTGTCATCATTTAAAAAAAAATCTCTGTTTTATTTTGGTCCATATATTTAAAGTCAGTTGGGTCCAATATTGTTTCAGACCCCACTGACTGTCATTGAATTGGCAAAAACTGCTAAAAAACTTAAAATGTCTTGGAACAACATGCAAAATACTTTAATATTTCATAAACAGGACTAAAGTTTACAGTGCTTTTTAGTTTTGAAAAACATTTCCACTATTTATAGTCATAAATGAACAGTGTATTGGCTAAACAAGACAATTATTCTAAACTCACCACGTTGCATAAATATATTTCACAAGTCGTCACTGTACTTGCTCAATGCTCTAAAAACAGTCAAACTGCTCACCACTCCTACATGCATTTCTTAACAGCCCCACAGGCTAAATTGGAAAGTTTGTTGTGGTTTCTTATGGGGAACCCAGCTCTTGGGTCACGTGGTGTGGAGCGGTTCCCGTAGTGACCCCCTCCTTTACTGCAGGATCTACTGCTTTGGCTCGGGTCGAGCTGGATCACTCTTTCTGGCAGAGCTCAAGCCACAGGCTTGGGTCGGCAGCGGCCAAGTCAGTGTGCTTTATTGCAGTGAGGCCCCTCAAAGCTTACGGCTGGTGAAGGCCAGGAGCCAGGCTCGCAGCCAGCTTTTGTAAGAGTTTCCATGAGTAAAAGGGTTTGTAACCCCTCCTCAAGGAGCAAAGGAAAACAACAGAAGGAGCTTATCAGAGGAAACAGTGAGCAGTAAATTAAGACTGAAGGACTGGTTAAGCGGTTGGTTGTGAAGTTTGAAAGTACCTTCATGACACCCGACAGCTTATTCAAGTATATAATAAGAAGTAAGAACATCTTCAATGATAATAAGACAGCTAAAGCATCAGAAAAACGCAATACTAGACAGACCGACAGCTGTGCATGATGGACGACGGTTTTGTGCCAGTAGAAAAGTGCCTCTGTTTCAAATCAAATTAATGAGAGTGGTTGACAAGCTCAGCGAATGCCACACCTGACAGAGTCCATTACAGATACAATCTAGAAGAAATGCAATCCGAATGTATAATGACACGGGAAGCCATGTTAGCGCTTGGTAAAATGTGTTATATTTTGCCAGGGGAGAAATGACAGGTAATAATTTTGACAAGCGAACCCATAAAAAATCCCGCTCTCACTCCATGCATAACTACTTGTCCATGTTTCCGCTTAGTTTGAGCGGTATGGACTATATTTCAACTGCTCAAACGAATGAAGACTTAAGCCTCATCTGGAACTTAAGGAAACCACTATGGCATCTGTAATCCGCTATCTGACATCTACTTTAAACTCCAAGAAGAGATCTTAGATCACTAGCAAGACAATTTGTCTCACTAAATTAGAATATAAGAGTTTTATGTACTCAAAAGTGCTCTTAGGGCTGAAGGAAGGTAGACACTCAAAGGTTTAAAAAAATGCTGATGGCCCATCACATGTTCAATAGTGTTGAAAAGCTGCAGGTTGAATGGTGTCCAGACTATTTGTATATTTCCATGATACAAACTTAATGACATTGCTGAAAAGTGACCTCCTGTTGGACTTGAAACACCATGTGATGTTTTAGCAGATCTTTTCATTACCAATAATGTTTGGGCCTCTGCGAATACACTAGAGAGCCATTAGTCTCAGTATCAGTACACCCACAAACCAGCCAGAGACTGCCTGATGCATATTATAGGCAAAACTAGACAGTACTTTCTCAATTTGGCAAGTTCTAATCTGACTGGCTGACTTAACATCCCAGAGTCAGGGCACTTTGTTTTAATCAGTAGGCCTGGGGATAAAAGTTGTGTTTACAAGGAAAAAATATTCACAAGGATTTGCCAAAGTTCGCCAGGCTAAATGAGAATGCAAAGGGTGCTACTTATGTATGGTGTTGGACTTTCGACTTACTGGTGCAGTTTGGATGAGGGATATTCAATTTAATAAAGAAAAAGTGGTCCAAGGCACTCAGAGTAGTCACAGCTATAGAGATACAAATTCATAAAAATAAATATTTTTTATGTCTATATAGCCTATTAAAATAGAAGATAGTTTGAATTGTTATTATATATTTCACAGTTTTACTGTTTTTACTGTATTTTTGATTGAATACATGCAGTTTAGGTAAGCATAAGCAACTTCTTTTAAAAACATTTAAACAACTTGCCAAGCATTTGTTCTCTATATTTGTTTGAATTGTCTGATGTGGATAATCCTGTCCTGAATGAAAATTGACAAACTGTGATTGGTTGCATTATGTCATTCAAACATTCTCTTTTTGTCGGTGGTTCTGGAGATCTGTCTACAACTACAAAACCATTATCTATTAGCTTTTTTGATTTCATTGTCAGATTTAATATTAAAATTCTTCCATCTGTTGAACGTTTCTTCCACAGATGCTTAAAATTTAACACAAAAGTTGAAGGGAAACCGATGAAGTCATTCATTAACTTTCCAGTTAATTTAACTTGCGTTCTCGATATATTAAACATCATGGAACAGTGCCGCTGTCGTTGTGGCGGTACGGTTAGCACTGCGTTGGATCTTAATTTTGTGAGGGAGCACTCAAGCAAAAACATCAAGCAATTAGAAACATCTGTTGGGCATTACATCACCAGACTACGATGCACACGGTCACTAAATTTTGCTGGAATATTGTGCTGTCACTTACCATCATCTAGGTACATTTGATCCAGTTCCTGTGGTTCCTGCTTGATGTTGACAGCCAGCATGGTGGGGGTATCTCCCTCTTCCTGTAGGAGGGGGGGGGACCCGCTCCTCACCGGTCCTTTGGTTATCTGAGCTGCTAACGCAGAGGCCTCGCTTGTGGTCTGTGATTGGGTCAGGCTGTGGCTGGGAGTGAAAGGGAGTTCTGGTGCGGAGTTTGGGGTGGAAGGATGGGACCCTGGAGAGGATGCAGGGCTTCCTGTTGGGTAGAGGATGGACTGCGGATAGCGTCCGGGTGTGGGCTGGATGGTGGAGACATGTGGGACCGTTGGAGACTGGGGGCCTAGATTCGATCCCGCTGATAGGCACTTAGTGGAGAGGTGAGGTGGGGAAAGATCCTGTAGTTTGGGGCTGGTGCTGGGGGAGGACGAGCAGGACAGGGAGGTGGGGTTTGCCGCCAGTCTCTGAGGGCTTGATGTGAATGAGCCCGTGACACAAGGCCTTAGTTCTGAGGGCATCATGGGGGTCATAGCCGGGGGGCTGTAGTAGGGCTTCGAATGCAGCACCAACCCGGAAGGATGGAGTGGTGCACAAACCTGGGGGAGGTCGTAGTCATCGTGCGGCTCTGTTTTAATGGTTGGAACTGGGGAGGCGAAGGGGAAAAGAGCGGAAAGAGATAGATCAGATGAAGAAAACGGGGGAAAGGAGAAAAACGAATAAACACACGTTCCGGGTTCATGTGACTTTATGCGAGCTAGCACGAGAGAGTGGGTTTGTGGCTAGGATACCCACAGCGAAACAAACATTCTCATCAATGAGACTATGTGTCTGAGGCTACGCGCTCCCGCCCAACTGAAAATATTTAAAGAAAGAGGGAAAAAAAGGGATGAGTCATCACCACAAGAGCCTTCCAGCTGCTTTCAAAAATAAAGGGCCTATTTTTTTTGGATCTGCCCCCAGTGCTAATACCATATAAGCATGCATTATGAAATGTTTTACTGCTACAGTAGCTTCACATCCATAGCTCTACCAAAAAAAAAAAAAAAAAAAAAAAAAAAAAATGGAGCCAAATTGCAACTGGGCTAAGAATTGGACTGAGACTGGATTAAAAACAGATCAGCAGATCGTACATATTCAGTGTATTGAGTTCAAACTAGCAGTAAGGCTGGCCATTTTTGACATGCACAGTAGCAAAAGAGACTTTGTGACTTATTATAAATTATATTACTGTGGCTTTTAGTTCATGCCTTTAGTTGTAAGGTCATATATAGGATATAATCTAGCATATACAAAAGTAATTTTTAGCAGATAAATATTTTCTTGGAAAAGAAGAGAAAGATTAAACCCAATATTTACAACAAATTTTTGTCTAATCAGATGCTCAAGAATTAGAATTTCGCTCCAATTAATACCATCTGCAACTGACTAGCAAATAGCAAATCATGTATGTGACTCTCTCTCTCTCTCTCTATATATATATGTGTGTGTGTGTATATATATATATATATATATATATATATATATACATATATATATATATATATATATATATATATATATATATATATATATATATATATATATATATATATATATATATATATATATATATATATATATATATATATATATATAAACTTCCTGTTTCTACAGAAAATAAAACTTGTTTAAGCAATTTCAAAAGGTCATTAATGTATTTATGTTTTCAACATTGATTTTTTTAATGCATTAAAATGACTGATAATGGCATGACTACTTGTCTACAACTAAAAACTACCTCAATGTTGTTTCCTGGTGTATGTGATTCTGGTGAACAGATGTTGAGATACTGGGGAGAATTCATCTGTTGTTGACAAACTCTTCATCCTCATGACATTACATTTTTCACCTTATAACTTCTGGCTGCATTTCCCAACATACTGTCAGCAGCAGTTTATTTTTCTTCAGCGATGAGACATCCCTCACACCAACATGCCTCCACAGAAGCCCTACAGTTTTATTTTGCATTCTGTCAACAATACAGAGAAAAATGGGAACTCTCTTTGCCGCCCAGACAAGTTTAAAATAGAGCCTAGACACCTATTTTAAGCCCAGAAGGGGGAAATGAGGCTTCTAGCACATGACTATAGAGGCAGGCAGATATCTGTCACTCCGTCTCATGTTTAACTTTAAAAGCCAGATGATTCAGATTTTTAACACTTTACTTCCAGGTGCATTTAAATAATAATAATAATTATTATTATTATTATTATTTTAGGGGTCCTTGGCCACAACCCGAAGACTGCCCTAAAAAGATAATGTTTAGATAAATGTTTCATTATTCCACCCACATTATAATAAAATATGCTGGACAGATACACTGCATCATCTTTATAGTGTCCAGTCTAAAAAAAGACAGTACTACAGTTGCAGTGCCCACACTTCAGGAGACAGGGTTGGGACAAGCTGGGTCTGACTCAAGCCTTTGAACCACCCACTGGTTACGCACACTGGGCCTGAGGGATTTAGCAGTGGTTAGGACTTTTCAGATGTCAAGTCATTTTTTTTTTTTTTTTTTAATTTCACCTGGCAACCAGTCTGGATTTGAATAATAGCATTCACATACTGGACCTCACCCTGCCACTGCCCTTCCACTGCTCCCGGAGCAGGTATGGAAAAGAACAAATTTTATGGAAATGATTTTAACAAAGAAAAAACTAGCCACAATTCCACCCACTAAAAAAGGCATTTGAATTTCTTCTGAATTCATTCAGTCACAGATTGGAAATAAAGCAGTGTGTATGAATTAAAGTAAATTTTACCATTTGTAGGCAGGTATGTGAAACGCTGGTACTGGCTTCTCTTCCGTTTGCCATTGCACACATAGAAATTCACTTGAACTGGACTGGATATTCTTTGGCTCCGGTATGGTGGGACTTCCACAACCAAAGCCACCTGAAATGCAAAATATGAACTGAAATAGAATCGGTTGAGCTGCTGTCAAGTAAAGTCACCTTTATTTATACAGCTTTAACAAAACGATAGTGTCATTTTTTAGTGCTAGTCAGTTCAGTGTTTATTCAGTTCAGTTGAATAACAAGTTCAATTCAGCGATAAGCAGCTCAATCGAAGTAGCTCTAAAGAAGACAATAGTGGCATTTTTAGTTCAGTGTTGACAGTTCAATAACTGTGAAAAGTTCATCAGCTATGAAACAAGTTCAATTCAGCGATAAGCAGCTCAATTGAAGACAGTAGTGATTCAATTCATTTTAATAACAGTGTCGATGTTGTAAAATTTGTCAATTATGCACAAGTTCAATTCAGCACCTAGACAATATAGTGACATTATTCAGCTTCAAGGGATACTCCACCCCAAAATGAAAATTTTGTCATAAATCACAATACCCCCATGTTGTTCCAAACCTGTAAAAGCTACGTTCACAAGGATGTGCTGTTTTCTTTCAAATCAAAGCTAAATAAACGTAGAAACAGCGCATCCTTGTGACGCACATGATACAGAAGAACATACACAGCATACGGTGATATAGAGAGACACAGAGGAGACTATTGACAAAGGAATTGTTGAATAAAGTCGTTATTTTTGTTTTCTTCCCTTACAAAAAGTGTTCCCGTTGCTTCATATAACCCAGATTGCACGTCTGATGGCAGATGGAGTATTCTGATGATGGCTTTTATACCTTTTATGGACCTTGACACTCACTGTTATTTACTTGGCAGTCTATGGGACAGCCACAGGCCTCCAGGTTTTCATCCAAAATATCTTAAATTGTGTTCCAAAGACGGACGAAGCTTTTACGGGTTTGGAACGACATGGGGGTAAGTGATTAATGACAAAATTTTCATTTTGGGGTGGAGTATCCCTTTAATTCAGATCAAGTTATCATCAAGTAGTGTCACTGCTGTCAAACTGATAAAATGAAAGAATATTAAGTGCCTTTTGAACCCCAACTAAGCAAGTCAGTGACGAGGAACCCAAACTCCATCAGGTGACTGAAATGAGGGAAAACCTTCATTGGGGTATCAGTTTTCCTCTGTCCAAATAAATGTTGATGTGCTGGGCTGTTGAGGATACTCTAACAAACAGAACAATGTTTTTAGAACTGTGCCACTGGGTGAGTTACTTCTAGTAGTCCTGAATAATAAGCGTCGAAAATAGAAGGTATTTTAACACAATTCATTGGAATGGTTTCATCAGGCATTTTAATGAATAAAGAGTTTTAAGATAACAAAACCCTTAACAACACTGTCTCCGTTATTCAACCTCACACCATGTGCTCCATCCAACAGCCACACAAGCATCCAGAGATTGTGGCTTTGTGAGCTTGGGGCAGATGAGGTTCAGACAAACCAAACTGCATGCATGGTGTTATTTTTGCGCTTCTCACCCTGAATGAGAGAGTGTCCGGGGACTCCATCCAGACAGTTTATTTCCCCTGTGCTTCTCCCCCTCTGTCTCCAGACAACACTGAACTGTTGACCGCTGAGCCGTCTTCGATTATAACTACAGTATGAGAAAGGTGCTGCTAGTGTCAAACTCTCTATCTCCCTCAACCTCTTTTCCTCCACCCTGAGATGAACCTTGTGTGGCTGAGAGGAGATTGATGGAGGTGCTGTACAGTAGCCAGAGAGGAAGTCATCAGTCTTTTTGCAGGTTTTAGAACCATGTGCAGGTGAGCTCCCCGACTATTTATATTAGCACATCGCCTTAGCCGCAGAGCAATGCCAGACCAAGCACAATGTTTTAGAGAGAATTTCATCCATTAGTCTGATCCGCAGCTGTGCTCAGGACCCTTAGCCCACAGCAAACTCCAACAAAAATCAGATTTACCCCAGTAAAAAAATACTTAAATGTGTTAAAATAGCAACAACACACCCATGTTCCTATAAATCCAACGTGAACTGTCTTTCACAACTCATTTTACTTTTATAAATGTGACGTATTTCTGAGTAAAACAGCATAATCAATGAAAAAAATTAAGGCGATTTAGGTCATTTGGCAGCCTCAACTTGGTTACGCCCAAAAGAAGCTATTTTGGTAATACGCCTACAGTTCTTATCTACTTCAATTGAGAAAGACTGAAATCTCCAAAACTGTGACAAAGACAACATTTCATGCTACAAAATAGTAATAAAATTTCAAAATCATGTTTTATCTTCATGTTAAATCTTTTAAGTTTTTATCTTTTGTCTTTATCTTAAATCATGATGAAAACTATTTTTTAGGCTGGTTCAGTTGAATGTGTTTTTTTTTTGAATTCATGAAGGATGCATTAAATTGATCAAAAGTGACAGTAAATACCTTTACACTGTTAATGACAATAAATACTGTTCTTTTGAACTTTCTATTCATTAAAGAATCCTGAAAAATATCACAGTTTCCACAAAACTACTGAGCAGCACAACTGTTTTCAACATTGGTAATAATAGCAGCAAATCAGCATATTAGAATGATTTCTGAAGGATAATGTGACACTGAAGACTGGAAATTCAGTTTTGACAACACAGGAATAAATTACATTTTAAAATATAATAAAACATAAAACAGTTATTAAATTGTAATAATTCTATTTCACAATATTACCATTTTACTGTCACACTGAATACACAGTGCTATTTAGGAGATCAGAAACAAAAGAAAAACCATTTTAAAAAATGATTAAGGCCATTTTTCTTTATGAATTTTCTGGAGCCACCAACTGAATAGTCTTCCTCTGATTTACACACACCACATTCTAGCAACACATTTCAAATGTTGGTGTTTACATTAAAAAAGTATTGTGACTTTAAAGAAGATCATGCTTTATCTTCTGGATTTGCAGATGAATGTGCAGATTGTGAAAAGACAAACAAATCCCTGCAAAACTTCAAAAAAAAAAAAAGGCCGCTGACACAAGCCAGCTTACCAAACTAAAAGAGCCATGTGGTTTAGACTGTGTGAGAAAATGGTTCGCATTAAATAAATATACATATACACACACAGCAGGGCAGGGAGGGGCAGAAATCAAAGGCGTCCTTGTAAAAAATTGTCTAACACATTAATGCTCCATTCAAACAGATGGTCCCCATTCACTCGCTGAGCATTGAAACCAGGCGTGGAGGCTCTCATAAAGTTATGAACCAAGAGACACCAGACAAAGGCTAGCTTTCAGGGAGATTCTGGCTCAAGCAGTGAAGAAACAAACATTAATTCATCCTAAAAAAATATGACAGCCATAGAGCTCTCTTCATTTTATCATGAACACATGAGCTCAGACAGAAGCTAATAAAATCTTTGCCATAAATTTGAAGGAATTTTAGCTAGCTCATTTTCTGATAGCGGGACCCAAAATCGCATTTAAAAGTTCTGCCGAGAAGCAATTAAGGAGTCACTACGCAATTATACATTCTCTTTACGAGAATCTACAAATAAAATGCAAAAAACTGGTGCTTTTGCCTTTGATTAAAATATTCTATCACATAGTGAAACTTTATTTTAACTAAGTCTACGTTTCTTAGCTGGACAATACTGATGGTTAAGACCTTTAGAATGGGTCTCTTCCAACAGTCTGAGCTCTACAGACAGACATGTGCTACCTAACAAGTGTGTGTGGTGTGGGGAGCAGGTGCAGTGATTCTCACACAAACACTGTCTAATCCCAGAGTCTGAACTGTGGTCCCTGAGCTCTCACAGAAAGAATCTTCCATAGAGAAAACAAGGAGCAGGTTTGCCTGTGTGAATGTTGTGTGTGTGTGTGTGTTTTCTCCCGAGAGCAGGGAGCAGGGCTCAACTCATACATTATATCCGCTTTAGACACAAAAAACAACCTGTTTGCCTCAAACACAACAATACAACAAAAAATCTTACTTCTAAACTATTTCTGTTATATATTTATGCATATATTTATATTATTTAATTAATATATTTGTCAGGATTTCATCTCACTTCCTTTTTTTGGTGTAAAACAAAATGGTGAAAAATGGGAGACTTACAGATTTGGATGATTCTCTGTTGACTTTGGCCTCCATTTCCCATATGTGATGGCCATCTGCAAATAATAAATAAAAAAAGACCACAAATTTATAGCATATTATTAACATTCACCTTGCATATGCAAAGGAATACACCATAGAACTTCAATTCTGAATTCAATATATGATATATCTTAATATTATCATACAGTGATGGAAAGCAAAAATGAGTAAATAACTTTAAATAACAACAACAACAATAATAATAATAATAATAATAATAATAATTGTATATATATATATATATATATATATATATATATAATTACTATTATTATTATTATTATTATTTAAAGTTATTTACTCATTTTTGCTTTCCATCACTGTATGATAATATTTAGATATATCATATATTGAATTCAGAATTGAAGTACAGTACAGACCAAAAGTTTGGAAACATTACTATTTTTAATGTTTTTGAAAGAAGTCTCTTCTGCTCATCAAGCCTGCATTTATTTGATCAAAAATACAGAAAAAACAGTAATATTGTGAAATATTATTACAACTTAAAATAATAGTTTTCTATTTGAATATACTTTAAAAAAAAAAATATTCCTGTGATGCAAAGCTGAATTTTCAGCCTTCAGTGTCACATGTAACATCCAGTCTATCACATGATCATTTAGAAATCATTCTAATATTCTGATTTATTATGAGTGTTGGAAACAGTTCTGCTGTCTAATATATTTGATGAATAAAAGGTTAAAAAGAACTGTATTTATTCAAAATAAAAAAAAAATTCTAATTATATATATTCTAATAATATATTTTCTTTACTATCACTTTTTATCAATTTAACACATCCTTGCTGAATAAAAGTATTGATTTTATTTAAAAAAAAAAGAAAGAAAAAAAAGTACTGACCCCAAATTACTGACCATTAGTGTTTTTTTTTTTACTTTTTATTCATCAAAGTATCCTAAAAAAGTATCACATGTTCTGGAAAAATATTAAGCAGCAGAACTGTTTCCAACTTTGATAATGAATCATCATATTAGAATGATTTCTAAAGGATCATGTGATAATGATCCTAAAAATTCAGCTTTGCATCACATAAATAAATGATAATTTTAAAGTATAATAAATTTAAAAACAATTATTTTAAGTTGTAATAATATATCACAATATTAATTTTTTTTCTGTATTTTTGATCAAATAAATGCAGGCTTGATGAGCAGAAGAAACTTCTTTTAAAAACATTAAAAATAGTAATGTCTCCAAACTTTTGGTCTGTACTGTATATATATATATAATTTTATTTTTTATTTTTTTGGTGCTGTTGAGTCACTACTGCTGCAGACAACCTCAGTATAACATTAAAAAGGCAGAGATCCCAAAAGTCTTTCTAGAGCTATGGCTATACTGCAGTCAGCCTTGCGATTACATCATGTCCTGTCTGCCTCTGACCCGCTTAGGCAGATGGGGGGCTGATGCAATCCTAATGATCTTACCAGAGCCAAGAAGTGTGTGCGTGTGACGTGCTTTTGCTATGGGGGGACCAGTCGCTTACATCAGCCCCTTGTGGAATCTCGCAACTCATGACAAATAGTGTCTGAAGGGTCCAATAAAAGGCCTGGTAAACTCTGCTTCAGATAATGAGCAGCGGCTGTTTGGCTAAAGAGCGTGGGGCGTGCTTAAACGTCATAGCCTCTCATCTGTCCTTTCTCTCGAATCGCCAATCTCTGGCTTATTTTCTCCTTATTATAAAACATTTTATTTAACTATTTTCAGCCACCGGTTTCTCAATGCAAACAGGCTTTCCCACACAAGCGTTTGGGAACAAAAGACATATTAAGGTTTCATTTGCTATTTTTAGTTAAGACATCACTGAAAAGATGTTTTTACTCAGGCCGTAAAAGCAGGAGAAAACCGCAGGGTAGTTTGGTCACAGCAGCGACCCGCTAGGGCAAACCACAGACACACACATGAAAATATAAAGCATCAATGTGTCTAAGACGGAATAAAAGAGAGGAAAGCAAGCAGAAGAAAGAAAGGACATTCTTCTAATTTTATTTAAAACAATAGATGACACATCTTTTTAAACTTTCCATTGGCTCATCTGCTGTCGTAATTTTACATAATTGCATATTGCTATCATACATTTCACATTGATGATGCTCGTGGCTTTAAACAGAATGCGGTGGAAAACACTGTATTGGTTTTCCATGATAATTTTCTATGACAAATATGTTCCAGTATTCCTAGACATTGAGTGCTTTATTTTTACCACTGAGAAAGATCAAATGTATTGTTCTCACCTCTTTGAAATATTTATATGAGGTCCCAAGCTTCAAGTCAGACAAATTGCCGGTCAAATTTCAAGACAAATGACTTGTCAAGTTCTTTTAAAGTTACTCAACAGCATATGTGATGAATAGATCAGAATAGCATCAGATTTAGAGGCGTGATACCAATACTGGAGTAACAACTGATTGCGATGACTCTGGCATCAGGGGTAATTTTCCATTGGAGGTTCTCAAACTATTCCAGACATATTATTCAGACTTTAAAGATGGAATGCTGAGACTATTTTGCTAGCATTTTAAAAGAAAGCTTAGACAGTGGGGTCTAGTTTTCATGGGCAGACAGTGAGGGCATCCCTGGCTAGTCGCGCTGCGGTCTGTGATGTGGTGGAATGGTCTGTCATTACTGCTGGAAGGTAATGTGATACTAGAGGGAACCTCCATTCCCACTGTCTCCTTCTCTCTCTCTCTCTTTTGTTCCTGCTCTTTTTCAGATCAGTTCCAAGGAGTTAGCACCACTGGCGTATGCGGAGTCAGCAGACAAATATATTATGGTTAAATTTGTCTATCTATAGTGATTTTACGCCTCATTTTTATAAATGATATATACATTACAATTCAAAAGTTTGGAGTCAGTACATTTTTTTCTGGATAGAAATGAATACCTTTATTCAGCAAGGGTGCATCAAATTGATCAAAAATTGACAGTAAAGACATTCATAATGTCACAAGATTTCTATATCAATTATTTTCTATTCATTAAATAATCCTAAAACACACACACACACACACACACACACACACACAAACACTGATTTGCAAAATAAAATAATAAGAAATGTTTACTGAGCACCAAATATTAGTATATTAGAATGATTTCTGAACGATCATGTGATGAAAATTCAGCTTTGACTTTACAGCACTAAATAATATTTTAAAATATTAAACACAAATATTTAATTGTAATAACAGTTCACAATATTACTGTATTTATTTGTCTTGATGAGCGTAATAGATTTCTTTCAAAAACTTACAAAAAATACTAACCCCAAACTTTTATATTTAGGATAAATATCAAAATGACAGTTTATCAGTAAAAAAGTTCAACTAAACAGAAGAGAAAGTTAAATTGACCTAAATCACTGTCTGTCTCCATCAGTGATACTATTTCACCCTAATACAATCTCTTGTGTGTGACATCTCCACTTGGATGAGGCCCTGAATTACGGATGGGGGAGATGGATGATTATGTTGCTTCTAGACCATTGTTTTCATACAATATATATCAGAAATTTCAATTTGCACACTGTTGGGAAAGTCTGTGGAATGTCTGATTAACTGAAGGAACACTGTATTCAACTGATGAATCATGGCCTTAGCAAAAAAGACAGTCCCAGAATGCACTGCAACAAGCTCAGTGAAAAACTACAAGTTTTACTTAATAACAAATCCATTATTATTGATTAGTCACTGCAGCTCTAATTCTTTGTAAGTAACATCACTCTGTAACCCATCCTCCCTTATTTTGGGCTTTCTCTCTGCAAAGGTTCAACCTATTCTCTGAGCCTTCCCCTCCAGTGGGACACCTCTAAGTGCTATTGCAGGACTGTGGAGCCTGTGGTCTTCTCTACTCTGATGGAGCCATGTGAGTAGATATCCTGCCTGCTCTCCTCGCTGGAGAACTGATGAGGACACACAATCCTCTTGCCTACGACTCAGACAGAGAAGTAAACAAGTCCATTATCAATAAATATCATGAGGTATTTTTCTTGAAAGCCAAGGACAACCTGACATATTTCAAATACTAAACTCTAACTAGATTTTACATGTGGTTACCTGTATAAAACCTGCTGCTAACGAATGCTTGCCAGGGTGTTGCTATGCAATTGATAAGCTATGCATTCAGATTGGTTTTAAGATGTTTCTATGCAGTTGCTAGGGTGGTTGCAATAATGGTCCAAGTCAAAAATGTCCACCCCAAGTCTCTATGATATTCTGGTCTCTAGATATGGCCTTTGATCACAAATTTGGGTGAAAAATTCTGATCACTTAGAAAGCCACCAGTTCCTAAATGATTTACACAGTAAAGTTTAAAGGGATAGTTCACCCAAAAATGAAAATTCTGTCATTTACTCACCCTTAAGATGTTTCAAACTGTTTCAAATGAGTGTCTTTTTTCTGTTGAACATAAAATAAGATATTTTGAAGAATGTTTGTAATCAAACAGTTGCCGATAGCCATTGACTTCCACGGTATGAAGAAAACAAACAAACAAAAAAAAAATATGAAAGTCAATGGCTACCTTTAACTGGTTACCACATTATTCAGAATATCTTTTTGTGTGTTTGTGTATGTGTGTTCAGCAGAAGAAAGACACCCATACAGGTTTGTAACTACTTGACAGTGAGTAAATGATGACAGAATTTTCATTTTTAATACTAAAAGAGACAGTTCACCAAAAAAATTAAACAATGTTGTCATTTACTCACCCTCATGTCACTCCAAACCTGTATGACTTCTCAATGTATCTCAATGTTATGAGAAACATCATTCAGAGTCCATTTTTCAAAACAGCATATTTTGTGTTCTATAGAATAAATAAATGCATTCAGGTTTAGAATCACATGATAGTGAGCAAATTAGTTTTGGGTGAACTATTTCTTTAAGTATAAGGTACTGAGTATTACCAATAGCTAGTTATGCTTGTCTCAGCGAATACCACTCAAAAACTAACTTCAAAATCAGAAAACTCTTTCTGGATCAGCTTTTACTTGCCAAACTCCCCCTAAGCCCAGTTCCGAATCAAAAGCCCTGTTGTGTTGTTGATTAGGGTGGGCCACAAAGAAAGAAATCTTAGTGCCCCAGGGGTAGAAGGCAGTCAGGGAGCTGGGTGGTGGTGGAAGTGTGCGTCCAAAAGCCTCCCTCAGACTGGTGTGCTGTAAACATATACAGATGCGGCAGCGCAGACCTGCTCGCCACTGCGTTGTGAATAGACTCCCTTGTCCTCCCTGAGCTACAGCAGAGAGCGATCCCCCTCCTCCTCTGGGTAAAAGGGATCAGCGTATGGCACGAGAGAGAAAGGGGAGCTCAGGCTGGGATGACCCTAATTGCAGATGCTCAAGCGAGCCAGTTTTCCAGAACGTGCTAATGAACAGCAGCTGTGGAGTCTTCAGGCAAGGAGCGCTGCTCTTCTATGCCACGTTAAAACACTACAATGTGCTAAAAAATATCCATTTTCATTGCGTTTAAATGAAAAAACAATAAAAGACATCAAATTCTGCCAGGCCATTGTCATGGATGGTCTGTTTATAAATGTCTAATATTATTTTTGTTGCTCTTTAATGAGGAGACAATGCAGGGATTCCCTGAGGCTTGTGGCTGTGATTGGTTTGTTTGTGAGAGTGCACCATTGTTGCCGAGGGTTGTTGAGGACAAGCCAAACCTCAGGGCTCCTTCACACGGAGGTTATTGTTCTGAAGTGTGAAGGCGGTCTCCCGCATGAGATTTTCATTCACCAAGCTTCTCTAGAACAAACTCATAGAAGACCTATAGAAACAACTCACAACTTACAACATTATTAGTGGTGCTTGTTAAGGTGAACATCACTATTATTATTGCTAATAGGGAAGGTTAGAGACTAGACTAGACTAAACTAAACTAAACTAAGTAAAATAAAATATATGTTGTGTTCTATGGCTATGATGGTTTACATGAACTTGAAATTAAAAGAATAAAAAGATTTAAATCAACTGTTTGAGTTAATTACCAGATCCTTTCTTCGAGTTAAATTGTTTCTCCAGTAAATGGTTAATGGCTGCCTTTGTGTGATTCACTGAATCATTGCTTCAACCGTTTTATTCAGAATTACTGATTCTTTCAGTAAAAACAACTCTCAGTTCATTAAGGGAGTCATACTCAGTAGTGGCTCCAAACAATTCAATGAAGCAGTGAGAATGAATCAAACTTCTAACTCACAAATGAGTTAAGACCTTTTCATGACTGTCCCATTAAAAAGAATCCGTTCATACGAGTCATTTGTTCAAAAATTGGACAAAACTCCTCGCACTGCTGTTGCTGTGGTTTTGAAGCAGTGGTGCACACACCTCACAAGATATTTGATGAAACTTTATACGGATACACACAAGTTTTGCAAGTAAATTTTGAATGCCTGTCTCAAATTTTAATTCTGTGATCATTTTGGCAGCAGTCTGTGGTTTTAACCAATATTGGGGGTCGATGCATCTAAAATATGCATTCAAACTACCATCTGTCTGTTCACCGTATGAGTAAGTACAAAGAATTTGGTTTAAAAAGTTTTTATGGACAAAAGCCGAGACCAATATTCACCTGTGCTGTCTGGAACCACCCATGACTGCAGACAGATCTACTTCAACTAGCTGTTCTAATGAAGACTGACTCACTCACACACACACACACACACACACACACACACACACACACACACACACACACACACACACACACACACACACACACACACACAGGTCTGTACCTGGATTACTTAATCTAAAGGGTAAAAATAAGCATGGTGCCACAGCATTATCATATGTACTCACAGACCAATGCACAAAGAAAGAGGGGAAAAAGAATTTTAAGTGGTTTTGCAGCTGGTAAGGCAGCGAAGTCCAGTGAGTCCAGATGTAAAAACGCTTTTTCTCTCATGAGGGTGTTTCTTTGTGTCTGACTCTTCCTTTCACTCTTTTTTTTTTTTGCCCTTTATTTTTCCTTCTGTTAGGAATCCCCACTGTTCCGTAACACACCCACATGCACATGCACACTTTAACACATGCACACTTTAACACATCTGGCTTAAGCACTCACACACAAACACATACACCATTTCCAGTCACTGGAAAAATTTTTGATTCGAACAGGAACCACTATAGATCACAGCCCTGGCCAGTGTCAAATAAAGATAACAAAAACAAGTTCTGTTGTTACGAATTTGCATACAAAGTCAACAAGCTGCTCTACCACTGACACTGTGAGCTCTCCAACAATCTTAACCTGATATGCATCTGAGGATGCCAACTTAAAGAACTGTACAGTTGAGAAATTCTTCTCTCTCCCTCTTCCTCTCTGTCCACGTCTACAGAGTAAGAAAAGGAGATGTCTTATCTTTAGTCATCAGCCAAAATGAAGATTTCTTGGAGGTCTGATTATGCTGTGGTGTCTAGACCAGACAGTGAACTCAGATTAGTAACATACACATATTAATCACAGATGACTCTGATGTGGAAGGTGCACAAATCATTCAGCAGACACATTTATATAAAGCCATATCTATCTATCTATCTATCTATCTATCTATCTATCTATCTATCTATCTATCTATCTATCTATCTATCTATCTATCTATCTATCTATCTATCTATCTATCTATCTACAGTATCTATCTACAGTATCTATCTATCTATCTATCTATCTATCTATCTATCTACAGTATCAGCAAATCCATAGCAACAACCCTCCCCAAAAAAGTAAACAAATCCACCCTAAGAGGCATCTAGTAACAGCATCTCTTTCGAACAACTTTCAAACAAGGTTTTGTCAAGCTGACATTCATAGTCTGACAAACTATTCTATTCTATTCTATTCTATTCTATTCTATTCTATTCTATTCTATTCTATTCACAGGAATTAACTATTAAAATATTTCCATTTGAACATTCTGCTTTACTTTCAATCATCAATCAGTTTTAAATGATTTCCCTACACTTCATTCTTTCTCTCAGTCTCAAAATTTTTCCAGTCCCTTTGTATATTAGTTACTGTCTATGACTTTCCATTTAAGATACCCTCCAAGTACAGATGGGAAAAGAGTGGATGAAGTCACGTTGCAGCTGAGAGGAAGCAATGGTCAGAAAGAGGGAGAAGGAGAGAGAGATAGAGAGAGAGAGAGAGAGAGAGAGAGGGAGAGGGATTCCCTGTGTGTGAGTCACATTGTGGAAGCCCCCTCTTTACTCATAACAAAAACAACCCATTCCTTCGAGACTGAACCTGCAGAGAAGGACTACACAGCACTGCAGACCTCAGATTCATTTCAACACCTTTTCATTAACAGTACTGATGTGGATCATCTTGCAAAAAATATTCATCTAACATTTATCTAAAGGAACAGTTCACCCTCATGTTGTTCCAAATCTTTCTTTCTTCCATGGAACATAAAGGTAAATTGTTCAAGCATATCTTGGCCACACATCTAAATATTGGTCTGTTCCTCACACAACTGCAATTCTATGAGATTCTGAATATCGTGTGCAAGTTGTTTAGACTATTTCTATGGTTTCTATTTGATTTTGGATACACATACACTTGCATTATATGCATATTTTCTCAAAAGACATTTTGTCTCTCACATAAGAAAGAAAGTTATAGAGGTTTGGATCAGCATGACGATGAATAAATAATGATTTCATTTTATGGGTGAACTATTCCTTTAAAAATGATGATACTAGAACTAATATGAATCTAATATGCAGAAATCCCATCTAAAAATCCATACAGAGGCTGAGCCCTCGTTCCCTTCATAAAAACTGAGTGTTTCCCAGTTTTAAAGAAGCCAAGGTTTTATAGATGATGGTAAATGCAAATACAGGGGAATAAGTTATAAGGCAATGAAGCAGGAGCATGTGACCGAGCTCATGAAAAATGATAGTGGAAAAGATTTGTCTTTAGAAAACTGGACAGAGAGAGAAAGAGAGCGAGAGGGCTGTTGATGCCAATGGTGGGCTGGCTCAGGGGTGTTTCCATGTGAGGAGTGCCCAAGAATCCACAGCGGATGCCAGACAAAGGGAAACCCTACTCAAAAACAAGAGCACAAACCCTTCTGTCGGCAAGCACACACATGCCCTCTCTATCTCTCTTTCTCCATCTCCTCCTTACACAAACACCCACGCACATATGTCCACAAACCAAAAATCTCTCTTGGTTAGACAGCATGTTAGTGATGCAGTAATTAAATCAAATGCAACTTGATGCAACTAAAACTCATGCAACTTCCACAGCAAATTCTATCCATCTCCATACATCCATCTATCGCTTTAAAACTAATTGTAAATAAGATATAAAATTTAAAAAGACAAAATTGAATATAAAAGATAAATAAAATACAAATTTTAATTTCATTATCTAGAGAGAGAGACAGAGAGAGAGAGAGAATTGCCTGCTATATTAGAGAGAACTTGAATGCATTTCAGCAGCTTCATTTCCCTTCTTCACAGGTAAAACAATGAGGCCATTTCCTTCAGCTTTGTGTCACGGATCACCAAATATCCAGCATGTTTACTTTAATCTGCCTTGGCCTTGTCTGCACCTCCTGTCTTTTTTTTTTGTTTAACTCATCAAGGAAATGACTGTTTGTAAATCTCAGGTATCAACAGTCAAGGGCTACTGCTTCTATTTTCCATATGGAAAAAGAGAGAGACCTGAATAAAGACAGACAAAAAAATCAAAACAAACGCCCAGACACAAGGGACAGCCCAGACTGCACTCTCTCTCTATTTGGGCTCCATTCCTGGGCAGCTCAGGCAATGGAAAGTTCTGGAAATGTAAATCTGTTAGGTTAAAAATACAGCGCATTAATGTGCTCCACATGTGGCACTCTGGCATAGGGAGGGATATTTTGACGGCAGAGAGGGGAAGAAGAAGGGATGGAGGGAGTGGTAGGAGGGTTTTTCTGGAGGAAAGCATACACACACATTCACACTATTAAATAGAGGAGTTTAAGAGCAAAGCATGACCTTTCCACACATACTGTGCAGTTTATAGAGGACTGTCACAGTATAAATGCTCTGAGTAAACACTGACGCTCATGACAATAACAGAGAGATAAGCCACTGCATCAAGCCTAGGGAGGAAGATATTCATATTGGATCCCTTTACTTCCAATGGACTATGGGCTGGAAGTTGCAGTGTGTGATTTCTGCACCACTAGTGGCATCAAAAATAATTCCATTGTGTTTGTTTGAGCAGCACAACACGATATTGGCTCAACTTAATGGGATAGTTTTGGGATGGAATTAAGTGTTCATCCAAACAATGGGAAGTTTGCAAATTTGTTTTCTATTTTAATATATTTTAAACTGTAACTGTTTAAATTTATTCCTTTGATGGCAAAGCTGAATTTTCATTTCATTTCATTACTTCGTCTTCAGCGTCACATGATCCTTCAGAAATCATTCTAATATGCAGATTGGAGCTCAAGAAACATTTCTTATTATTATCAGTGTTAAAAACAGTTGCACTGCTTAATATTTTGTGGAACCACATGTAGGCCAACTTCACACCAGTTTAAAATGAAATGACACATTACACAAGTGCAATGACTTTGCATACAAGCTAAACACAAGCAGCACAACACAATATTGGTTCAACCAATGGGATAATTTAGGGTCGGGATCAGTACTGGGTAGATTACTTACAAACTGTAGTCTGTTAGTGATTACAAATGACATGAAAATCATAGTCAGTAATAATCTAGATAACTCATTTCAGGTAATGTATTCTGACTACTTTTGGGTTACTTTTAGATTACTTTTAAACTAACTTTAAATGTGATTATTGTTATTAAAAAAAACTCAAATTAAATAAATTCAATTCTTTGTTGTCATCATCATCAATTGCATTAAACAGTACATTACTTTTTTTGAGGGGTGGGAAGCTAATAATGAATTAAATCATAAAAATGTAAAATTAAAATGAATAAATAATTTTAAAATAAAAACAAAATAAAACATGTTAACTTCCAAATTTAAAATATTTTATTTGTAAGTAACTGTAATCTGATAATGAGCATTTTATAATCCAATTACAACATTTTTGTAATCTGATTACATAACCCAGATAACATTTAATCAGTTAGTACCCAGCACCGGACTGGATTAAGTGTTCATACAAAAAATGGAAGACAGGAGAGTATTTTGTAAATTGGGAAGTTTTTGCAGTTCAGTTTTATGCTGCATGTGTCCCAGAAATAACATAGTAAAATGTAAAAAGTTAAAATGATTTAGTTAAAATGTGAAAAGTTAAGCAGAGTTTGCCTCATTTCTGGTTTCCTTGCTACCCATCCTATACAGTATGCAAGGTTAGAATCCATCCCAAATCATTGTGCATTGAAAACAGCATGCCAAATATGTCCAGATGGCACCCACGCATGCTTTTTGGCCTAATATCGTCCAGATCCTATCCGTCCAGAACTATGCAAGAGGATTGGTTTGCGATTGTTCTCTGATGCACTATTGAAACATAATATTATGACCAGGCCAAGACAGAATTTGTTTTTGTTTTTAGGGTGACAATCTGTGAAATGATATGTAAAATGGAGTTTACATCACACTTAAAACTATGTTATTAACCATTGTCAGGGTTGCGTATATCCTTGTACTTAGGGGAAGTATGCAAATTGGGATTCAGCCTTTGTCCCTAAAGCTTTATCTTCAGAAATCTCCCAAAAGAGAGGCAATTTCAAAACAATTCCTATTGCTCACACACACATACAATCACAGCTCCATGTCCCCTACCTTGTGCTCGCTCCACAAACACCACCTTGGAGTCGGGCTGGAAGTTGTGCCCGCTGAGAAGCATCTGTTCCCTCCCTGAGGCGGCACAGCTTTCCATGCTCTGTTTATCCACGAGGGGCAGCTCCTGTGCTGAGCGCTGGGCTGTAAGGAGGATAAAGAGACAGAAAGAAAGCGAAATGTAATGTAAATGTGCCAAATCTGTAAACATCCCCATCTGTACTTTCTACTGTACAACTAGAGGGTAAGGAATTAAATCTCATGGAGTTAAATGGTACTGGAAATTTTGAGAAAATAAAATGTGTGTGTGTGTGTGTGTGTGTATATACATATATATATATATATATATATATATATATATATATATATATATATATATATATATATATATATATATATACAAACACACTATGGTTCAAAATGTTATGTAAGATTTTTTCTTGTTTTTGAAAGAAGTTTCAACAAGGCTGCATTTAAAAAAATAATATAATAATATAATAATTAATAATAATGTAAATAATGTAAATATTCAATTGTAATAATGTAATATTATTACAATTGAAAATAACTGTTTTCTATTTTTTTTATTATTATTATTAGTATTAGTATTTTTATTTTTTTTTACCTGTGATGGAAAAATTAATTTTCAGCAGCTAATACTCCGTCTTCAGAGTCATACAGTATGATCCTTCATAAATCATTATAATATGCTGGTTTGGTGCTCAAGAAACATTTCTTATCATCACAGTTGTGCTGGTTTCATCTTTGTGAAAACTATGATACTTTTTTCAGGATTCTTTGATAAATGTAAATGCTAAAAAATAGCATTTATTTGATTTGTTTAACAATGTAATTGTCTTTACTGTCACTTTTGATCAATTTATGGTTTATTAATTTCTTAAAATGAAAAATCTTACTTTTGACTATATTGCTCATATATATATATATATATATATATATATATATATATATATATATATATATATATATATATATATATATATATATATATATATATATATATATATATATATATATATATATATATATATATATAGTTCAGTCTGTACTTTTGAAAACGTTACCTGATATATGCTGTTGCTATAGGCTTCATATGTATTTCACACATGTTCTGCCTTTAACTGGCTATAATCCAGAAATCACTAACATTTTATGAGCTGTGCTCATTTTCTAGTGATATTTCTCATTTACCTTATAGCAATCGATCAGGCCTGGCAATTATTAGAGCAAAAAGTCTGTCTTTGATTTATTGATTCAGTCCATCTAATTACAGCATTCCTGTCAGTAGAACACAGTGCTAGCAAGGTCATGTGTTTGATTCCCAGGGAATAAATTAACTGATAAAAAGTATTTGAATGCAAATTCCAGGCAAATAAAAAAGGATTTAGTGAGATTTAGTGGCATGACTCACAGCACTCAATGGGGTTAGATGCCACCTGTAAGGACACCATCCTGCCATTAGGTTGGTTGATGTGGACACGGAACACCATCCTCACACGCGTGTTCTTCCGTCCGATGTCTGTCTCGCCCTTCCGGAGCTCGATGTCTGAGTTACGCAGCTTCAGAATTCCAGCGCAGTCGATTCTGTGGCACAGAAAAAAACTTTAATGTTTGAGGTATAGACTCAACAAATCCTTTCAGAAGTACAAAAATGTGCATAATATTGTTAGACAGTTGTTTAATAAACAATTTCTCGGAACAGAGTAAATGTTTAATTTATTGCCTGAATTTTTTTTGTACCATTTCTGCCAAAATTACGCCTGGCCCTGCATAAATAAATTCCCTTTCTCTCTCGTCTATTCCAATTTCTGCTTCTGACATGGCAGAGATTTTGTCAAAAAAAACCCATGAAAAGTTTGCTTTCTCCATTAAACGTTCAAATCCTCCAAGTCAACTTGAGTAAATACAGTACCTGTCAAAAGTAAAAAATACTTGTAGAGCCTGTCAAAGATCTGCATCTCATTGAAGAAACATTTAGGGCCCTTTATTTAAGATGCACGCGAGTAAAGTGATCCTTAAAGCTTACTTTTAGGAAAAAAACAGGAACTTGAGTAACAATCACTGAATATGAGTGATATGTTGATGCAGTACAGAGACTGGAACGTCAGATATTAACATCTCCATGTGTATGTGCTGAGGATGAGCACAATGTGCTCTAGGTGTCATCCAGATTTTAGATGAAAATGACAATTATTTAAAAGATTTAAATTAGATCTAATATAAAATAAAATATGCAAATATATAACATAAAAGACAAAAATGATAAAATAAAATATAATTAGTTATATAACAAATCTGGATTCATAAACTGAATTATGCAAGGCTACCAAATTATTAATTATACAGTTACTATAATAGAGTGAGGTTATATTCGTAATTCCTTTTCCAAAACAACTGCCTGTGTTGAGCTTTCAGCCTTCCATTTTCAACACTATGTGTCCAAATCGAACTCTATATAGAAAGTAAAAAAAGAATTTGCATTTTCTCTCCAATCAAAAGAAAACGTGAAATGAAATACTAAAGACTAAAGACAGCACTGACACAGGGACAAACCCATTTTTTGGCTTTACTACAGAAACGTGAGAAAACGGGAACGCTTCCCAGAAATCTCTGAAACAGGATCCAGAGGGGTGTGTGGTTTTCTTTTTCTTCTTCTTTTTTTTTTTTGTTTAAGTTAAGTGTTACATCCATTATAGAGTGGGAAGAAATTGCTGAGCTGGTAAGACCGCTACCGCCTGGCTTCCAGAATAGACCCCATCGCGCCATTACAGGCTCCACACGACCAGAGGCCTCTTGTAACACAAGCCCTGGAGCTCATACAAGGGAAACCCACGGTGCTGGGACTCCTTGCACACATAAAAACACACTTCTGCTTAGCAACTGCCTTCACAACAGGAGGATCGTTGGTAAAACGAAGGGTTGTTTATTGTAGGAAATATGCACAGGATGCATGTAGATATACATAATTATGAGGTACAAACATTCCCCCCCCCCACCGGGCTTGTACGTTTCTCTGTGTTTTTCCTGTTTCTTACTGTCTTTCTGAAATGCACATGCATACTCACATGGCCCTCATGTTGCTCTCAGGCAATAGAGGAATCTCAAGAACTTTGGTGTTGGACTGCATGGCCTCATGGCTTGGTGTGGACACAGTCTTCCCAGTTATACGGTGGACCTGGTAGAAGGCGTGGGGCCGGAGAAGACGGTCGTCTGCTGTCCCAATAAACAGCTGTAGGGTCAGAGGCTCACTCTCCATGTAGCCGTGAAGCTGAAAGGTACAGATATGAATTTATTGGCATAACCTGTTTCTAGCGGTTTGTCTATCCACAATGAACAAGAAAGTGACATAATCACAGCCATTCAGATGCTGTTTAATGTAAAATGGGATTTTTGGACTTTCAAATTGGGCGCTGCATAAATAGAAACCAAACAATCAACAAAATGTCCTGTTGATTAAAAACTCAAATGGCAGCTACATTGAAAGCTACAAAAGAAGCTACATTTTGTCACTTGCTCAGTTTTTATGTCTTCAGCATGTGGAAAGGAAGCCCTGCCCACACTGAAATTTCACTGGACCAAAAACCTGTTTGTCATAAACACTACTATTCAAATGTTTTGGGTCAGTATGATTTTTTTTTTTTTAAATAAATTAATACTTTTATTCAGCAAGGTCTAATTAAAAATAATCAAAATCGATAGTAAAAGAAATGTATAGTGTTATAAAAGATTTCAAATAAATGCTGTTCTTTTGAACTTTCTATTCATCAAAGAATCCTGAAAATAAAAAAAAGTCTATCATGATTTTCACAAACGTATTATGCAGCACAACTGCTTTTGTCATTAGTAATAATAAGAAATGTTTCCTGACCAGCAAATCAGCATATTAGAATGATTTCTGAAGGATCATGTGACACTGAAGACTGGAGTAATGATACTGAAAAGTCAGCTTGCATCACAGAAAAAAAAAATACATTTTAAAATATATTAAAATATACATAGTTATTTTAAACTGTAATAATATTTCAAAATATTACTGTATTTTTGATCAAATAAAATCATCAAGCATAAGTGACCCCCAAACCCCAAACTTTTGAATGGTAGTGCATATTAATCTAAGCTGAGAACAAATTACACAAGGAAAACCATAAAACAGACAAAAGTTGTTTTAAATCGTAAATTCTTGATGTAAATATGAAGAAAAATTTGTATGGCAAAATTTATTTTCAAAACTCAAGCCCATTTGGTCAAATCTCCGTAATACAATGATGCATGGAGATCCTCAAGTAGGGTGGTCGGAATCTGTGGTGAAAGTCCTGGGCCAGTCTGTATATTTATCTAAGCCGATATGTTTAAGCCTGGTATTTGTGTTTATTTAGGCAATAGGGAGTGCACAGGCCAGAAAGACAGAGGCCAGAAGATCGCACTCTCAGAACCCTCCCCTCACTTCATTACATTATCACCCACTAGAGGAATGCCAAGACTCTTTCCACCCATGGCACAGAGTTCAGAGCAGTATGTCCACACCTCCAAGTGCTGTGGGTCAGTTCTCACCCACTCAAGCCCTCAACCTCCGTGTGCACATCTGCGGCAGATGAGGGAAACAGCTTGAGGAAAAAAAGTAGATCTACAACACAGGCTCCTTTGAAGAGTTACTGAACTGAATCAGCGAACAAATTCTTACTGGAAAAGGTTACGTCTACAAGTGATATTGAGCAAGACCAACTGTTCTTCTCATTGGGCTCATTCACTAATAGTGCTTATGCATGTATTAAAACAATAAAATCATGATTCATAAATATAAGTTTATGCATTTTTTTTTCTGAATTGAAGACCAAATTTAGAACCAACTAAAATCTTTTTTTTTACACATTTGTAAGTGAGTTGTTAATTTAACTATATTAACCATCACAAAAAAAATATTATTATAAAATATTATATTATATTAAATAGTATATAAAATATACTATGATAAATCCCAAAAGAAAACATTTAATACATTTATTTGGTTGTTTTAGGACTTTTTTGTTTGTTTGGTTGGTTGATTAGGATTTTTTTTTCAAGAATCTGAGTTATAGTTGATACTAATATATATAATATATATACATATACATATACATATACATATACATATATATATATTAGTGGTGTCAAAGATTAATCGCGATGAACCAAAATAAAAGTTTTTGCTCACATAATATATGTGTACTATGTATATTTATGTATATATAAATACACACAAATACAGCATATATTCTGGAAATATTTACATGCATATACATTTATATATTTATATTTGTGTATTTTATATTATTTATAAATATATTTAATATATTAATATAACATATTTTTCTTAAATATATACATAATAAATATACACAGCAGATACATATATATTATGTAAACAAAAACTTTTATTTTGGATGTGATTAATCGCGATTAATCGTTTGACAGCACTAATATATATTATGATGATTATAATGATTGATTATTTATTGTTGCAATAAAAATGCAGCCAATCATGTGTAAGGTCTGTCTAAAAGGAGTTTATCATTAAAATTAATACTGATCTATAGAGCAAATTTCTGAGCCTTTTTGCACAATTAAGAATACTTGAGTATGCAGCTGTTAGCAAATGAGACCCATTACAATGATAAAATAAGTCCTAAATATACTGAACCAAATAAAAACTCTACTAGCAGTATTTAACAACAACAACAAAAAAAAGTAATAAAAATAATCCCAGTCACAGTAGGCCTATGAGATAAAACCAGTCTGAATATTATAAATGTGGAAGCACTGCTCGTACAAACCAAACCTATATTTAGTGATTTCGTCACTTTTTCCAGTTACAGCGGTGATTTTTGTTGACAGAGCCGTTCTTTGAGAAGCTAGCTTTCTGAGAGACTTAAGCGCAGACGTGGAAGCACATAGCTGTGGTGCGGCAGACTCACTTCAGAGGCTACACACTCATATGCTGATGGCGCATGTGGTCAAACTGCATCCAGAATACAAAAAAAATCTGACAGAAACCACCAGGAACCCAAGCAGGGGGAGAGAGAAAAAGAGAGACGGGGCTCTAGCAGCATGGGTACAAAAATCCTGACCACCAAAAACCACCAAACCCCAAGTAGAGAGACAGAAAGGGGTGGTGGTGGTGGCTCTGAGACTAACCCTGAGGCTATAGTGACTCACATAGTAATGGGAATACATGAAGTAGGTGCTTAAAATACTGAAAATACAGCTAATTCATTAAGATCAGGGTGAAAATTATAATAGCAAATCTATTTGGTTTGTGAAAAAGTAGAGCTTGAAAAATTTTGATACAACCCAAAAATTACTGCCAAAGTACTTTTAATAACTCTGCTGGAGGTCATAAAATAACTTGCACATTGACTGAGATCCTCTGCGGAGGACATCAGTGGTGACAGAGCATGAAGGGAGGTGCAGTCCGCTAAAAGAAGAACATGTGCAGTTGAGAGCGCTCTCTAATCTGATGGTTTACAGAATGGGACAAGCTTGTTTGAGGCTCTTTCAAACACTCCCCTTTTAGTTGCCTGCCAGAACTGCATGCAGCAGAGACTGGACGCCTCCACACGATGCTGCTGCACATGATGTCAGTGAAGTACAAGGACCTTCAGCTAAACAAAAGGCAGCCTGTGCACTAGACCGGAAACGGCAATGATTTTGAAAAAAATAAAACACGAGGGTGAGAGGACCCTGTTTTTTCAGACGGGAGTAGCACTGAGCCACGTATTCACAGTCATTAGCACCTCATTATTTTGAAATCAAGTACCCAGCAGCCACACATGTACATCAAAATGTTGAGTTCACCTTTAACAGCGATTTTAGTAAAGAAAGCAGTCGTGGAGACTGTGGTTCGCATACCCCAAGAGTCACGTCCAACCACACTGATTTTTTTTTTCTTTTTTCTCTCAGATAAAACCACAACTCCTGTCTTTAGGAATTCTGTTATCATTTAGTGAGCATCTGCAACCAACTCGTGCGCTGAATACCCATGATTCAGCTACAAAAGCTAATGAGGTTTGCGACTGACCAGTGTCTGTTGAGCAGAACGGACTGAAACCACAACACTGTGGTCTTGTGAAATAAAAAAGTACTTCAGTCCCGCTTCCTGAACTTTGACATGGCAGTATAACGAGCAATATATTATATAAGGGTTTAAATCACAGTGTGTCACTATGACTGGAGAGAAAACAAATACAAGGAAGTTTTCTTACATCAACAAAAACAAAAACAATGAGAGAGTGAACATATATCACCATGTCACATTATGGAGAGGATGATGCAGGATGTTGACTAAAAATGGTTAAAAATAAGACATTTTGTGAAAATCTCCCAAATGAATGTTAGCTATAGTATTAAAGTGTATATATACATTACTGTTTAAAAGATTAGGGTCAGTAAGATTTTCTTCTATTTCAAATAAATGCTGGGTTCTTTTTTTCACTTGTATTCATCATAGAATCCTGAAAAAAAATAAATAAAATACTACTGATATTATAAAATAATATATATATATATATATATATATATATATATATATATATATATATATATATATATATATATATATATATATATATATCTATATATATTTATATATTAAGCAGCACAACTTTTTCAAAAAGAAATGTTTCTTGAGCACCAAATCAGCATATTATAATGATTTCTGAAAGAACGTTTGACACTGAAGACTGGAGTAATGATGCTGTAAATTTTAAAATATATTAAAATGGAAACCATTATTTTAAATTGTAAGACTATTTCAAAATATACTGTGTTTTTGATCAAATAAATGCAGCCTTGTTAAGCATAAGAGACTACTTTCAAAAAAAATGTAATGACCCCAAACGTTTGTGCTGTAATGTATATTACTAGAAGACTTACACTGCAATCTAACTAATCATTTCCTGCATCATCCTAGTTAAAAATTAACCCTGCGGCTTTTGATATTCTTGATTACACTAATTTTCAACCAGCTTTGTGTTGTTACAATGTCATAATACATATAAATGAATAATGTGTAGTCTTATCTGCACCCAAATATCCCTTTTTAAAGTCTGCAGGACTTTTAGACAAAACTTTATTATTAAAAGCCCACATTGCTAGTGGTGAACTACCCCTTTAAGGCTTAAAGAGACAGTTTACACAAAAATTATGTGATCATTTTTATTTGTCCATGAAATTAAATTCACTGCACACCAATGCTGTTTTGGACCCAACTGATTTTCATAATATAAAAAAAAGCAGTTGAAACATTCCTCAGAAGAAAGAAAGTTGTACAGGTTTGGATCTTCATAACAGTTAATAAATGATGACAGACTTTTCATTTTTGGGTGAACTATTTCTCTGAGAAGCCCTGCTGCCTCTGAGAGCGTCTGAACTTATACCTGGACCACTGGATGACCTCCCGCTAGTGCTTTTACGGCCCCTCTGCTGCCTTCAGTCTCGTAGTGAGCACGGTGATGGGACTTGGGTTGGACATCAATCTGCAGGCTGTACGGCCCTGAACTGGAAGGCAACTGCCAATCAAGAGCAGGCAACGATGGACTGTGAAAATAGGAGTGAGAAAGTAATGAGGCAAAGAGAAAGAAAGAACATTGGTTAGTACAGATAAGTGGCTGAAATATTTGGAATTTAAAAAAATGTATGTGCTACCAACCTGATGTAAGGCTTTGGCTTGGACCAATATGGGTGTTGGGGCACATCCAAGAAGCCGCTGCAGTAGGTCTCTTTTTTGAAGGGCAGACGTGCTGAGGAGAAGTCCTCCTGGCAAAGCTCCAGGGATCCTGTCTCCTCTCCACCTGGTTCTACTTTCAGGTTCATTGAGGCGCTGTGCTCCAGACTGGTCTTGCGGGACTTCAAAGGGATCCCCTCCCCAAGATCTGCTAATCCATCTGTGGTGAGGGCATTAATGGCGGCAACAATGGCAGAGTTGGTGTACTGATTGGTGTTGGGCAGCCAGGTGTCCTCCGTCACGCTGAGACGGGGCGAAGTGTGTGGCGACGGCCCCGGGGATTGATTCGGCGAATACGGATGGTACTTGTGCGACTGGCCACCGTTGAAGCTGTACTTCCGTTTACCGCCACAAGGAGAATTCGGTCGCGAGCCTCGGGTGCCCACCCAGCTGTCGTCGGTGATACTGGTACGGGGAGAACCGGAGGGAGAATGGCGTGGAGAAACTCCCAGTGTGCAAGACTGCAGAGATGAGGAACCTTTCGGGGAGACACAGGGAGACTGCCAGGGCGAGTTCTGCGGCGAGTTGTCGTAGTTGTACGAGAAGCCAGATTCATACGAAGATGCATCTGAATGGCAGCTACGGGAAGACACGCTGCTCGCCGGGCTGAGGCAAGTGGGGTCACGATAACCATCAATGCTTGGCAAAGTTAATGTCACTATGGAATTGACTCGCTTGGCCACGGGAACGCTGTTCTCCTCCACTTCGTCCTCTGGGAACTGCCCGTAAGCTGTTATCTCAATGCGTGGACTTTCCAATGTGGGAGCTCCGTTGGATCTGGTGCCGGATGTTTGGAAATAACCCACTGAGCTCATATCATCTTGAGGGGAGAACGAGGATGGCTGACAGATGGATATCGACAAGGACGGGCTGGTCTGGAGATGGTGGTACTGGGAGGGTGGGCAGGGGTTGCTCAGAGCTAGTGAGATGCTGTTGTTTTGGCTGTAACCGTATGCATCTGTAAGGTGCAATCACATTTTCATGAGATATTGCAACTAAAAATAAGCTACTGAGATAAAGAGCTACACTCTATTCTTTATAAGTAATAACTGTGGGTCAAAAACGTTGACGTTGTGGTTAAAAGCCACAACCTCTGCAGAGGAAGCAAGGTGAGTGATACACAAATAGCAGGCCAAAAATAACAAAGCATTAAAAATAACATCCTGAGGACAAAACCAGATGGAAAACCAATACTCATAAGCAATCTCTGTCGAAAAACAGGGGCAAACATTTGCTTCTATGCAATGTATATACAACGGGTCCAACACAAAATGTCTTGTACAGAAAATGTAAAAATATATACAAAAAATAATGGTTCCTGGAGACGAATCATTGAACATTTTAGAGTACTTGTAGCTTATCCAAAAACATTTAGAAAATTCCAACAAAAACAAAACAAAACAAAAACAACAACAAAAAACAGTAGTAATACATCATCTGGCCTATCAAAGTTTTTATGTCTATACAGCTACTATCCCATTAAGACTAAGAAATGTATTATTTTAATGAGTAATCACTGCAAAAAACACAGTTGAGTTGAGTTGAGTCAGTCACTGTAGTCAGTCAGTCCAACCTGGTGGAAATATATGTAATGTAAGTTAGCCCAAACTGGCGCACAGTCACTACTGGCTCTACTTGCAATAAAATTTGCAACGATTTCTCGCTACTTTAGAGGACGATTAAAAACACGGATACTTGAAAATGTGACCACAGCGCAACAAAGCACCCTGGACACTGATAGCATGCTAATGTATCCCTAATGTATGTATCGTTTTGAATCAAGTTAACAACTACATATTAGATTTTTGTAAGCAAGCCATAAGTATACACTATGTGATTCTGATAGCTTTAAAAAAAAAAAAAAAAAAAAAGTACTGAATTACTGATTACTAAAAGTATATTAGCAACCCCGCTGAAATAAAACACCTTAAATCAGCCTAAGTAGGTTTGCTGGCATCTCAGCATGATTATGCTGGTCAGCTGGTTGGATTTAAAAGAGCTTTGGGCACATTTCAGCAGGTCAAGTTAGGAGACCAGCCTGTAGACCAGCTAAATGATGGACTGGGAGACCATCTTAAACCAATAAAGACCAGGAAACCACCTTAAGGTTGGTTTAAGCTACTTTTCTCAGCAGAAAATATAAGAACTTGATTTGCCATTATGAACTATAATCTAATTTATCTTGTGAAATGCAGTTGCTGCAAAGAGAGGGATGCAAAAACCCACAATCCAAATAGTGTCCCTGCTTATTCATCTTCGTCATGGCCACCACTCCCTTCTGCAGTCTGTTAAATTGAGGGAAAACTCATTCAGCCCATTGATTTAATAAGAAATTACTTTAATTCCACTAGACCAAAACAATAACAACAACAACAACAGAGCAGTAGCACAGGGCAAGCTATCATACCACCAATAATCAATCAGAAATTAGCAACTGGGGTGAAATCATTATCAAACATGGGGAGGGTTGTAACACGACTTTTCAAAGTCCTATAATGGACACGCAAAGATTGTACTAATTTATATATATATATATATATATGTATATATATATATACACACACACACACACACATACATATATACACATACATACTGTAAATATAAATACATATATATATACATACTGTATATACATATATATATGTATATACAGTATGTATATGTGTATATATGTGTGTGTGTGTGTGTGTTTTAATTATTTAATTAATTTAGCTACAAACACAATTTATTATTGCATTGAGGCAGTGAGTCATAATTATTTTTATTTAAAAATCCATACAGAGAAAATAAAATGCCCATATTTTCTATAAAGTGCTAACCAGCCCTCCTATTATCACTACTCACTCGTTAGTCGGATAGATTACAAAAGTAGTCTTTGTACCTGACATTAATTTACGCAGTTTAGGAACATGCCGCAGATTTTTTAATTAGTTGAATTTATAGCAGACAAATATGGAAACGTTATGTCAAAGTTTGAGACACATGCAGTACACATGGAGTTAGAGAAGTTGAAACCAAATGTGTTACAACACTCCCAGGTCTCCCCTAGTAACAAACAGTGCGTGTACGATAGCAGATTTTGATTTATTTTATTATCACGTCAGGTAAATTCATAAGCAAGCATGCGTGAAACAGTATCAATAGGTTCACTGGTACTAATATTCAAAAAATAATACAGAAACACATAAGCGTGAAATATGACTCTGTGTAAGTGGATGCATTTAATCTTACCTTCCTCTGCGGATTTCATGCTTGCGAAGTGTAGAGTAAACTCACACCAAGTTCAACGCACTTTCCCAATACGCACGGCAGTGTCCGATGTGGCTTTTATTTCCCAATATAACGAGTCCAGATATCGGTGATAAAAATGTTCACTTCTACCGCAATAAAGGTGTATTCCAGTCACGAGAAAACTGTATAAATGATTTGAAAGGTCAGATGATTCAATATACAACACTTAAAAGCGCACGCAATAACAAAAAAACGCAAAACTGTATGAATATTCTTTCAATACAGTTACGTTAGTCTAACTCGCTATATTTTATATTCTGGACTTGCATGTTCGTTTCCAGGGGTTCTGGTGACGCACTGCTTTGCGATGGAAAGGTCTATGTATCTATATAAAGCCGGGAAACACCTCCGTGTAGCCCCGCCTCTCTATGGAGTGACGCAGGCACCACGTCTCGAGCTCTACAGCAGATGAAGAGAGGGATTCTCTCTTCTCAACATTTCCAGATGTGGGGCCCTTGAAACCCAAGGCAAATGAGCCGGCGTGTGCGCATGCGCATCTGCTAGAGAAGGGAAGTCCAACTCATTTCTGCGAATCGGTTCTTTCGAACAGTTCGTTTTAAAGAACCAGTTCAAATAATGATTCAGCCGTTGACTGCATCCCAGCATTAGGCCTATTTGTCTAAAACGTTCCAATAGAGCCACATGTGGTCAAATATCGTTGTTTATTATATTTGTGTCTATTATATTATATTTAGGAAGGTGTTTTTCTTTATTTCATATGTCCCAGTTGCAGCCAATATTTAAAACAAAGTAATTTAGAATCAAAAATTATTTTGCATTAAAAATAATAAATATTTTAGCTGAAGAGGGTTTTGCAAGTTTTAGGCTAATTAAACACTCATTAAAAACCACGGTGTTTTGTTATAACGTTGTCATAGGCCAACATTTAAGTTTTGTTAACATTTCTGTTATTAAACTTACATTTCACCTCATCAGTTTTTCATTGGTGCTCGTTGGGTGTCAAAAACATCGAAAGAGACGGCTCTCAGTTCAATGAGTCAGTACTAACCTAATACTAACCCGAATCACTGCGAGTCAGACCGATTCAGTTAACTTTAAAGCTATACGCTTACCGATTCAGTTTGATATTTAATCATTTATTCAGTCCAATTTTTGATCAAACCCGGAGCGGTTAGGTTTAACTGGTAGAAGAGCCGATTTAAAATAAAGATTAACTTACGAATAGGCAATGAAACAAACAAACAAAAAATGTCGAAAGAGCCAGCATGTCCAGCAGCTACTGGAAACAAATGTGGCTGTTTTGAAAAAACAAAGGCAGTTAAAGAAGCCATTATCATGTTAAAGGGATACTCCATCACAAAATGAAAATTTTGTCATTATTCACTTAATGTTACCCCCATGTCGTTCCAAACTCGTAAAAGCTTTGTTTGTCCTCGTCAGTACTGCTGACACAGAAGAGTGTACGCTGCCTGCGTACTGCTCAGAATTGCCAAAATGGTGCTACGCTGATTTGGAGAGACTCAGAGGAGAGGAATTGTTGAATAAAGTTGTTATTTTTGTTTTCTTCGTGTAGAAAAAGTATTCTCGTCGCTTCATAATGTTACGGTTGAATCACTGATAGCAGATGGACTATTCTGACGATGCTTTTCATACTTTCCTGAGCCTTGACACTGTTATTTATTTGGCAGTCTATGGGACAGTCTCAAGCCTCCCGGATTTCATCCAAAATATCTTAAATTGTGTTCCGAAGATGAACGAAGCCTTTACAGGTTTGGAACAACATGGGGGTAAGTCATTAATGACAAAATTTTAATTTTGCGATGGAGTAACCCTTTAATAATTTCTGTTGTCCCATTAATAGACACAAATACCGTCTCTGTGAGACTCATCACGTAGCAGTGTGTTGATAGTGATTGAATAAACAGACTAACAGCTCCGGTCATTTTTTTTTATTTATTAATATATATATATATATATATATATATATATATATATATATATTTTTTTTTTTTTTTTTTTTTTTTTTTTAGGACATCACAGTGCAGGGAAATGGGATCTGAAAATCACAAGATGCTGTTGACAGACCGGGCAACTATGATTTCAGTTTTGACAACTTTCCAGTGGGGTGCGATTCGCTGCAACATCGGGAATCATCTACTTTCTTGAAGCCAAGAAATGTTGGCAAAAGTTAGCATTTAGTGCAGGATTCTCATACTGCAATACACAACATTATTTGTACTTACTATTGAAAACATGGATCTTAATTAGCACCTCATTGTAAATAGTGACATGTACTGTCATAAAAATAATAATGCATATTTGCATTTTTTTTTAGTATTACTGTGTGAAAGGTTTCGAAAGATTCACATGCAATTCACCCTTCCCATGCCACTTACCCTAAACCTTGCATAATCTTAATGCAAGTACGTCAGACCCAAAAATAAGTCCCAAATAAGACCCAAAACATAGAACAATAGATAGATAAGTTTTTTTAAATTTCTGCACAAAGAATTACATCTGCACATATAGTATCATGGTTTCTTAGTGCACAAAGGTTTACACAAAGGTTACACAAAATTGCATACAGTTTCCCTAAATGAATGGCTTTTTTATGTAGCTGAGTTTTTTGCAAGCTCTCTAATGACATGGACATGTTTTGAAGTAGCTGTGCAGTGTTTGCTTCAACTAAGAATTCATCCAGGTCGAGTAACAAAAGAGAGCCAAATAGCCTTCACCCCACATGCACAGGATGATATACAATTGCATCAGGAATTAGTGCATTTATGAAACACTAGCTGTTTCTTTCATCATGGGAACATGGTAATTGTACCATTACCCTCTCTTACAGTCCTCTCTCTCCTGCTGTTGTGTGGGTCAAATGTATTTGTTTGACCTCATGGAAAGCTCTCACCCACTGGTTAGGGGCCCTAAGTGGGCTTGAGGGGATGTGGGCAGGGCTTCCCTGTCCTCCTCAGCAATGCGAAAGCGAGCTGCGTGCCGCAGTAAACACAGCTTCCAGGCTGAAGGTAATAAATAGCACTAACTGTGCTGATTGACGTGCGCCTAGTTCTACGTCAGTTGGCCTGTAGTTTTTCCACTCTGTCTGCCCGTTGTTGAGGGCAGGGGTTTTTAGGCACCAGCCGGACAGTTCCGGATATTTTGTTCATCTCAGCTTTAGAGTACAGTATATGCCAAAAAGCTGGTATTTCGTACTCCCTACAAAGATCTTTTGTTGTCTAAACTAGATTTAGATCTAAACCAACATCAGCGATGACTGTATAATTCCTCTTATTACATGGTTGCTGACCAAATAAACATGGACATAATGGTTTAAAATGTTAAATTAATTTAAAATGTTACACTGGAAAAAAGGTGTGGGATTTAATTTAAAACAGCTTTCACTCAGAAATTGCTAGTAACTTTAACAAATAATTACAAAGAAATGTCAAGTAACACTTGCTAACACTTTGAATTAAACATGACTTATTGAAGTAGAAAGACTGAAAAAGTATTTTCTAGGAAAACATTATTGTCTGCAAAGAAGCAATATTTATTCAAACACTGCAATAAAATCACAGTATATAATTAATTTTGAAGTCCTCTGAAGTCATATGGATGCATGCCTTCTGTTGAAACATGGGAATTCAGGGTGACCTTAACAGTCCTCAGCTGAGTGTACATAGGCTGCATGTCTATTATTTTGGTGCATGGGATCAAATGAGTGCACTCGATAATGTCCACTATGGTTTCGGACACCACTACAAATGGTTGCGCCATCAAATAGTGCACTACATAAAGATATAGAGGATGATTTTGGACACAGCCATAAGTCAAGATGCCTCCAATTGTGTCCATATGTGTCCGTCTTTAAAATCGTCTGGAAGCGGTGGGGTTTGTGCTATTGGATTGGGGACAAAAATCACCAGTGGTTAATATCAAACCACTGGATGGCAAGATTGACCAATCAGAAAGGAGTATTCCAGAACTTTGTGTAATAATTCATTAGACGCCCCCGAAGGCAGGTCAGCCAGTTTACACACACTGCAACACTGGGACATGAAATTTAGTCATAATTTTCTCATTTATATTCCAAAGACACCTTAATAACGGTTATGAACAGGAGTAGCAGTGGCTTTACGACTTCAAGAACTACTAAACACTAATGATAATGATAATACAATGAGTGCTAATGCAGTTAGCATGGCTCGTGTGTCAGCATGATGCACTGCTGAGTTTGCTTTATAAGGTTTTCGAGAATATACAGATGACAAATTATGTTTCCAAACAGGATGCATGGGCGGCAATGTGCTATTATATGTATCAATGCATGGCATGCCATAGACAGCAAAGACATGTGGGACTATGTAACGTGAGTTCATAACTAATGCCACAGATGTTGAATCGTCTGTCTCGGAGATGTTTAAAAAAGGCTGCACACTCATAACAACGGCATGAATCATAATATGCATGTGCATCACTAATGATGTGTCAGCATTTAAAAGTTGTTAAAATAAACTAAAACCACATTCAACCCCCATGTGCACCCAAATGTTCCTCTGTCTATGTGTGATTGGTCCAGAAAGGGGGAGTCATTGATGTCATAGGTCTACTCACCTCTTCTTACAAGTCAATAATGTTCCGTCTGGCTGGCAGGTCTCATCATCATATTTGTGGGTGACAATACTGGGAATGACTGATTTAATGGTGGTCTTCTGGAAAGACCTCAAGGTTCCAGTTTTTTCCTCTTTTCCTAAATAGATAAAACAGATAAAACCCAGTTTGAATGCAGAAGTTGAACTTCAGATGACTAGGGCTCCATGAGCAACTGAAAATATGTATGGGTTAAATGTGACCATGCTAGGCAGGTTAAAAATACATGGTGAAGATAATGTAGTACACGAAAAGCATGCTTTTTTAACTTTATTTTTTTTAAAGTCACAACGGGATTGCAATCAAATGTGTTATTTTAGTCTTTTTACGATGTGCCTTATGAGTCCATGTCATAAAGTCCAGACCACATTTAAAAGTAAGCTGATGAACATATAAAGTGCTTAAAGTAGAAACAGCAACAGCAATTTGAGGTGGTATTTACATGACATGGCCTTGGTTATAGACCTGCCCTCTGCTGTACCTTGGGGCTTCCTGTCTCCACTGAATGCTCCCTTTGACTCTGTGCAGTGACGGAATCCCCAAGTCTGTTTCCTGTTGTGTAAGGATGTTGCCAGGCAACTGTGGCTGTGTTCCAGAGGGGAGGGATTTCATGTGCTCCCACAGGCAGACTGAGCAAACACAGACCCTCTGCCCAGAGCTCCACTGTCGGGCCCAGACGCAACAGTGACTAACCTGTCCACAATACCGTGAGTTGAGCAACAAACAGCAGGAAAGTCATTCCAATCGATTTTTAAGATAGTGGAATTGAGCAAAGGCTGCCCCTGAGAATAAATTACCCAATTTTCTTGTGGTTCAATAAAACTGGGCAAAAAGAATTAACCAATCAATCCAATTCTTTTAAACACATAATAGCACCTTTCTTACCGGAGAAGAATTATGAAACATTTTAACAGATCAAAACACAAGATTTAATAACAAGATTTAAGAATTTTTTTCGCATTATTTCCTGTATATCAAATAATTGTATAATAATAAATTTTCAGGGGAATCTTTAGCTCAATAACAGACAGAAAGAATGACAAATAGTCTGGATGGAGGGATGGAACGACAGACTGATAGATAACCACAGAATGGTAAAACAACATATAGACAGAAAGAACAACAAACCGATAGACAGATAGAATGGTAGAATGAAAGACAAAACAATAGAACGGTAGAACAAAAGAACGATAGATTGATAGATAGAACGATAGATAGAATGACAGAACGGATAGATTGATAGACAGACAGATAGAAAATAAATATAAAAATAATATATATATAATATTAATAATATAATAAATAATATTAATAATAATATAGAGCGATAGATAGAATGATAGATAGAGCGATAGAAAATAATATAAATAAAATAAAATATATATTATTGTATTATTATAATATATATATATATATATATATATATATATATATATATATATATATATATATATATATATATATATATATATATATATATATAAATAAATCGATCGATCGATAGATAGAACACAAACACCCTTTTAAGGATGTAAATAAATAAATAACCAAAATAAAACTAAATGTGAAGGTTATATTGATGGACAGACTGTGGACATTTAAACTGTTGAAATAATTGCCGACAAACACAGCTGAAGATTTTCATTGATGGTAAGAAAGTGCTTAGCTAAAGGAGTATCCCGAATCAGTGTCCACCTACAGGAAACACAATGCTTTGAAAAAACAGATACACTTGAGACAGTAGCAAAACAGAATGACGCGTGTTGTGCCCCACATGTGGCTGATAAAACATCACAACTGCCCCACCACCTCTGCGGAAATGTCCAGTGCACAAACAAATCAAAGGGTGGAGACGCCATGTAGGCACGTGCAACGGATTTGAGTCATTTTAAGCAAAAGCTGGCACAGCAAAATTGAGTTTTGATGTATAAGTGAGGAAAGGTAGATGGAGATATACAGAGAAGGGAAAGGGAGGAAGAGAAAAAGATAGATAAGATGAAAGAGAAAGCTTCCTGGCATGTTAATGCCAGTGGACCATCACATCTAGCATGGGGTCGCTGTAAACCACAAGTTTCCTGCTTTGTAGAGTGTGTGTGGGTGAGTTTGGGTGGAGGGCTTGATAACACATTGTCTCAGTTAGTACAATACACACTACCAGTCAAAGGTTTGGACACAACTGTTCGTTCTTTATTACGGTTTTACACATTTTATAATAATGGTAAAATCATCAAACAACGAAATAAAACAAATGAAATAATGTGTATATTACACACACTACAGGTCAAAAGTTTGGGGTCAGTACTTTCTTTTTATTTATTTATTTATTTTTGCAAAGATGCATTCAATTGTTCATAAGTTATTTATACGTTATTTAAAAAGTTATTTAATAGTTGTATTTTTAAAAAATGCTGTTCTTTTGAACCTTCTATTTATCAAATCTTTAAAAATGTTGTTTCCCCAAAAACATTAAACAGCACTGGTTTCAACATTTATAATAATAATAAGAAATATTTCTGTGTCTAAAATCAATAAAGATATGTATTGGTTTAACCATGGTCTCAACTCTGAAAGCCTCATATTGAACAGCAATCTTGCCAGCACATGTAGTTACCATGTGGGCCCAACTTTAGGCTTCTGTGATAGTAAAAACTGTGTAAATGCCGCCCTCTAGTGGTTAGAAGCAATGCATACAAATAACTGCCAGGTAAATTAAACCGTGCTGTACTAAAAATATTTAAGAGACTCACTCAAACTGCGCCCTCTCATGGATGTTTGTCAAAGCTTCTCATGTCCTTTACACATTAAAACGGCACTTTCCATTATTAGGGTAAACATGTAGCCTTGAACTTAAAAATATTAAGTAATGTTTGTTATTTGCAACAGGATCAGTGTTTAAGAACATATTCTGTACTCACCTTTTACTCAAATTCTATATGAAGCATTTTTTACAACCATATGTATTCAACATTCATTAATTAGCAATTTAATTATGAATTCAATTATAACAAAGGCATAAATAAATGCATACCTAAACAAATGCATACATACATAAATTGATAAACTCAGATTTCCCATAAATTAGAGAAAAAAAATGTTTAACAGTTCTTACAGTGACTTTAGAAAAAAGATCAAATAAATATTTCATACTGTTAATTTTTATGCTAGATATCTACTGCTGAAACCATCGTGCTGATGACATTGAGAGTACACTCAGAAGCAGTAACAACACCATAGAAACATCACATTATTTGATCATGTATCAGTCAATAAAAAATGTCAGAAACAGCAAAATACTCAAACAAATATTAAATAAGCTATTATTGTCAGGCCTGTCACAGGGTTAGTTTAAGGTTTATATACAGTAAAAAAAAAATCAGTGGATTTCCTGAGTACAACTCAACATCTACAAAGCAGAACAGAAATCCACCATTACACACAGCAAGAAAGGAACAGTGCATGTACGTGGCATCGTCTCATTCAGTATTGTAAACACACACACACACACACACACTCTTACACACTCAGTATAGAAAATAAAGTGAATGATAAAACTCATTCCTCATTCCAGCTGACTTGGTCTATAAATATAAGGCAAGATGATCTTACACATTACTGAGCCAACTTCACACCGTCAGCACAGTCATCAAGGGACAAAACTAGTGCAGTATTTCCTGTGAATGTCCTCAAAAAATTGTAAAACTTCAAAATAACTTGATTGTGAGGCATCATTGTCTGTAAAAACACAACTGCTGATACGCAAAGTGCAACAGGTTGATTTAAGAAAAGCAAAAATGACAGTGTATCTGTAAGCAACTAGAACATCCAAATACTTTTTGTTTGCATTTTTTCACGATCTTAAAAAAGTCTTTCATTTATAACACCGATCCAACAAAAATACCACATTCATGTCTTGTTTCGATGTCATGGTGTTACAATACGTAATAAAAGTCAATGAAGACAAGCATCAATCAAGTTTGATTTGTCAAATATCACAAAAAGTCTAATGTCAAGGTTATGCAATGTCTTTTAGGATGTCAGGTTGAGAAGACCGTTGCTCCCAGAACAAAGAGTTCCCGCTGTAAGAAAACAAGCTGTGCTGTGGTTTACATTTACACAGTTTTGCAGCAGGATCATATGGCAAGGGCAGCCACAGCATTCCGAATTCTACTTCAGTATACAGTCATGCAATCAGAGCCACAGGTATTTATCAAGCCCCGCCCACCCAGATCTCATTTATAAACTTAATAATACAGAATGTGCTAAAATAAGAAGGAAATGTGTTAATAGGTGTGATAATACTAATGATGAAAGGTTCATTGTAGCTGATACTTTATCATGAAACTATTAACATCATTACATACCACCGATAAAAAAAAAAAATCATCCAAAATCCATTCAATAAAAATATGTAATGCTGATTTTTGTCCTCCGTATACATTTACGGTAAGTGAAAAAGTGACAGGTGTGGGTGCCTAAAACCCATTGGCTTCTCTTTCGTTTTTATCTTGATCTCTTTTTTGTGCTTAATCCTCTTCAAGTACTCAATACTACTCCCACCTTCTTTAAGTGCCGAAACATGATGAGCACAGAAACACTCATATTAGTTTATAATGGCAAAGTCAATATATATATACATGCACTAATCACATTATGTCACTGAAAAAGCATTCATGAGGCACACATAAACAGCATCATAAAAGCACTTTCAGGCATTTGTAGCTGATGCTTAAAGTGATGGTTTGACTCAAAAATGAATGTTTGGTCATTATTTACTCACCCTCATGTGATTTCAAACATGTAGGAATTTCCTTCAAGATAAAACACAAAAGCAGACGTTAAGATGGTGCAATTTTGAAACGTGACCGACCTATGCTCTCCATTGTATGGAAAGGAGCAACATGAACATTCGGCTAAACTTCTCCTTTTGTGTTTCCCAAAAAAAAGACTGTAAGCCATAAAGGTTTAGAACAACATGAGGGTGAGTAAATGATGTTAGCTTGTTCATTTTTTGGTGAACTAACATTGAGCATTTTAAAAAAAGGAACAGATGAGTTTCAAAGTGTTTGATGTAGCAGTCACGTGTGCCTTTTGACACCATGTGACCATATGGAAAGTTTAGGAGGAGAGTTTGGAATAACTTGGTGGGGAGAATTTCCGTTTCAGATATTTGATGATGTAGAGTGGCAAACAGCTGACCAGCGTGATGACACACACTTTCCACAAGAACATCCGTGTCATGATAAATGAAAAATCTGTAGACAAACAAATCAGATGAATAAAACGTCAGGGTCCAAATGTTCATATTATCATCAAGGTGCCTTTTTCACATGTTATAAAAAAGAAGTCTGTCAGGCTGTGGATAAAGTGGATGGGATGCACTTCACCGATGGAATGTTCTGAAAAATGTGTGATCACAGGGTTAGGGTACATTTAAATGGCTCCTTCTCATCCAGGGGCCCACACCACATGAGACTGAAACCCGAGGAAGGAGAATGGATATGTTTGTGGAGACAGGAAATGATAGCTGGTGAAACAACAGAGAGAACACAGGGAAAGACAAACCTACCCAGGAAAGCTCCTAAGGTCACGCGACCTATACCTGAGGCACAGTCACAATACAGAGATGGAGAGAAAGAAGAAGAAAGAGATTAAAAGCTGTAGTTTTGGTACATCGGTCTGAACTAAATATGTGTGTTTGCTTTGAACACTGAAACCAGAGCCTATAGGACAGAGTAACAGAGGACATGTTCATTTATTTGCCATTTATTTAAGCTTAAGGGGAAAAATAGAGAGAGAGAGAGAGAGAGAGAGAGAGAGAGAGAGAATTAAAAATGTATTATATAGGCAGACAGAGAATTAAAAATGTATTATAAATAGATAGTTAAAAATGTATTATATAGGCAGACAGGCAGATAAAACAATAAAGTGATAGATAGATAGATAGATAGATAGATAGATAGATAGATAGAAATGACATTGATGGTGCTTTTTAATTGTTTGTATTTTTGTGAAGTATTTAATTTGTTTCTGTAATTCAACTCAAATTGTGAAACTCGTGTATTAAATAAATTCAGTGCACACAGACTGAAGTAGTTTAAGTCTTTGGTTCTTTTAATTGTGATGATTTTGGCTCACATTTAACAAAAACCCACTAATTCAACAAATTAGAATACTTCATAAGACCAATAAAAAACATTTTTAGTGAATTGTTGGCCTTCTGGAAAGTATGTTCATTTACTGTACATGTACTCAATACTTGGTAGGCGCTCCTCTTGCTTTAATTACTGCCTCAATTCGGCGTGGCATGGAGGTGATCAGTTTGTGGCACTGCTGAGGTGGTATGGAAGCCCAGGTTTCTTTGACAGTGGCCTCCAGCTCATCTGCATTTTTTGGTCTCTTGTTTCTCATTTTCATCTTGACAATATCCCAAAGATTCTCTATGGGGTTCAGATCTGGTGAGTTTGCTGGCCAGTCAAGCACACCAACACCATGGTCATTTAACCAACTTTTGGTGCTTTTGGCAGTGTAGGCAGGTGCCAAATCCTGCTGGAAAATGAAATCAGCATCTTCAGATAGCTGGTCAAAATTTCTTGGTAAATGGGTGCAGTGACTTTGGTTTTCAAAAAACACAATGGACCAACACCAGCAGATGACATTGCACCCCAAATCATCACAGACTGTGCAAACTTAACACTGGACTTCAAGCAACTTGGGCTATGAGCTTCTCCACTCTTCCTCCAGACTCTAGGACCTTGGTTTCCAAATGAAATACAAAACTTGCTCTCATCTGAAAAGAGGATTTTGGACCACTGGGCAACAGTCCAGTTTTTCTTCTTAGCCCAGGTAAGATGCCTCTGACGTTGTCTGTGGTTCAGGAGTGGCTTAACAAGAGGAATATGACAACTGTAGCCAAATTCCTTGACACGTCTGTATGGTGGCTCTTGATGCCTTGACCCCAGCCTCAGTCCATTCCTTGTGAAGATCACTCAAATTCTTGAATCGAATTTGCTGGACAATCCTCATAATGCTGTGGTTCTCTCGGTTGGTTGTGCATCTTTGTCTTCCACACTTTTTCGCTCCACTCAACTTTCTGTTAACATGCTTGGATACAGCACTCTGTGAACAGTCAGCTTCTTTGGCAATGAATGTTTGTGGCTTACCCTCCTTGTGAAGGGTGTCAATGATTGTCTTCTGGACAACTGTCAGATCAGCAGTCTTCCCCATGATTGTGTAGCCTAGTGAACCGAACTGAGAGACCATTTTGAAGGTTCAGGAAACCTTTGCAGGTGTTTTGAGTTGATAAGCTGATTGGCATGTCACCATATTCTAATTTGTTGAGAGTGCATTGGTGGGTTTTTGTTAAATGTGAGCCAAAGAACCAAAGACTTAAACTACTTCAATCTGTGTGTATTGATTTTATTTAATACACGAGTTTCACAATTTGAATTGAATTACTGAAATAAATGAAGTTTTCCATGACATTCTAATTTATTGAGATGCAACTGTAGAACAACAGACAGAATGACAGACAGAACGATTTGTTTAAATTTATAAATATTTGTTATTCACTTTTATTTTAAATGTAAATAAAAAATAAATTAAAAGCAAAAAAGTGTCAAATTTAAGAATAGATAGGTAAGTAATAAATATACTAAAAATAATATAAACAACAAATAAATAAATTAGTAGGGAGGGAGGTAGACAGGTAAAAAACATTCAAAAAGTATTTAAAGCTACAAAAAAAATATTGATATAAGGGCTGGACCAGAATATTCGATTATACAAATATTCGTTCGGTGGGTTGGCATTCGATTTTCAATTTTATTTTTTATTTTTTACGAACCCCTGGCATCCCCCCGCGAATTTCATTTAATCTGGAAGAGAAGACAAACATGCCGATGACCTCAGCTGTGTGGAAGCACTTTAAATTGAGTTTGGACAAGAAAGGCAGTGTGCCAAATATGCAATTTGAAACTGGCCTACCACAACAGCACATCAAGTTTGAAAAATCACCTAATTTCTGTAAGTAGTATGCCTATAGTATATTGTAGGTGCTTTTAACCGCCATGTTAATCAGTAATTTTACACATGATAAAAACGTGCAGTTAATTTGCTTGGATAATACTTGTGCATACAACTGCCATAAAAAACGTAAAGTAGCCCAGCCTAATAATAATTTGTCTAAATAAAAATATAATAGGTTCTATTGTATTTTATCGCAGCGCGGCATCCAGTATAGACACGGTGTTGAGAGAAGAATATTTTCAGCCCCCTCCCTCCGAAGCTTTGAATATTCGGTGTTGATTACTACCGAAGCTTCGAAGCTCAAAAAATTGTATTCGGACCAGCCCTAATTGATATATGAATAAGTATATAAATAAATGAAATAAAACAGAATTAAATTCCATTAAAATAAAGTACAAATATAAAATGAAATAATAATGTTCAAAAAATGACTTGCGTCAGTTCTTACCAAAGTATTCGTTCAGGAAGGCGAGGGAAGCGAGGTAGCAGCTAAGACTGATAAGTTCGTCTACGACCATGAGCCAGTGCCAGGTACGGACCGTCAGCGCCACCATCAGCAGCTGCGTCAGGATCAGAGCAGTGAAGGAGATCGCCACCACGTGCACAAACTCCTGATCAAACAGCATCAGGGCCCCGTACATCAGGATGCCCCCTGGTGGACAAACAGAGAATGCGTTTGAGATGAACCAACAAAGACTAAGATAAAGCTGTCAGTTTAGTATTATAATGAGTATAAACACATGTGCATGCAACACATTAGTAGTTAACAAATTAAACGGGGGAACAAGTAACAATAAAAAAAAAAGATCTGCTAGGGTTATTAAGAATGCAAGAACTGACAAATCCATAAGGTTTACTGATGTCCATCTAGAACGAGTTTTTTCTGTGATGTAGAAAGTTCTTGACCCTTGCTCACGGTCTGATCCCCTATTCACACATGAGCGCATTGAGCTCTGACCTCTGCTCCACGCTCACTCGGCTCTTCAGCCTACTGTAACCGTCTCTGCTTTCATTTTAATCATAAACGCCAGTGCAATCCAGCCTAATGGCCTCTAACTGATCACATAATTGCCTCTCTTCATACAGCGAACATTCCTCAGGGTTACTCTCTGGACTAAATGAAATCTTTGCTCATATTTCCCTGTTGTTCTTGTTTCTTTATATTAAGGTTTAATTAAAAAGCAGGAGCTGTCAGACGGGGACACTGATCTCTTGCTCACTGCGCGGATGGATTTACAGTGCGGATAAGACAGCCGTGTGCGCGCGAGAGCTGGCGATGGTCCGAAAATCACATTCATGAAAAGAGCTCCACTGAATTCAGGGGAGACACGTTTCATTGCACTTCAATGTTTATTTCTTTGATGAAACGTTAACAGATTTATTTGTAAAGAATGTCTGCTTGTGCCTGTTTATGGTTTAGTTTATATATGTTGCGTTGTCTCAGATTGGACAGATACGTTTACATTTCCCTTACGTTTGTACAGTAAATTTCTACTACTGAGACAATCCCTCTGGATCAACCTAGGCACAATGCTGGTAACTCATGCATCACTCCTCCTGGGGTTCCAACCTAATCCTAAAAGGAGATGTATGTGGTTTTTTTATACTTTATGCAGTATTATACCAGTATAATCTAGAGAAAACTCTGTTTTCACTTTTAAAAAAGACCCTGTTGGTTGGCTGCCTAAAAACAAATATTATTTTTGCCATTCCACTTGATAAACACAGTGTTACAAAAATTACACACTTTACCAGTAACCACCAAGTTTGTTCACTTTTTACTGGATTGTTTAAATTCTATTACAGTTCTTTATTAAATTGTGTTATAAAAGTTAGTTCAGATTTGAATTAACTTGATTATTTACAATACCATTCAAAAATTTGGGGTCTCTAAGATTTTTTAATGTTTTTGAAAGAATTCTCTTATATTCACCCCAAAACTTTAAATAAAGTTCTACTACTAAAAATAAAGTTTTTATAGTTATATGGTATGATATTTTCAAAAATACACTGAACATGCCAATTGGGGGACAATCAAATGCTTCTGCACTACAAGCAGACTGGCATCTGGATTGGTGACAAACAAAAATAGGTCAATTATTTTTTTTCTTTCAAGTAAGGAATTATACAATTCATTGTTATTATAGAAAGGCTGGGTACCCTTCAACTACCTCACGACAAACATCAAATACAACAAGACATCCTGCTTATTAAATTCAGCTTATTATTGTTTGAATATATATATAAATATATATAAAAAAAGAACCTGAAGTATTGTTGCAACACAGAGAAATCACCCTTTTAAACTTAAAAATGCTGTGGTTTCTTGAATTCACAAGTTTTTTTTACACTGACTAGATCATGCCAGACAAAAAAAAAAAAAAAAAAAATACAACAACTGAGATGAGAGTAAAGGTTATTGGTGAGGTGCAGTTTACAGTTATACACAGTTACAGTTATAGAGGAACAGATGCGAAATAGAAAATAGAGGAAAACACAGCCTAAGAAGAAAAGACACAAATTCAAATCAACATAAGTGTGTTGCTCTTTGTGCTGAGAGCAAACCAATTTACTGTAATGACTCTGGTCACTATATCACTACAGAAGTGGAAATATACATGAGGCTCTTCACTCTGTGTGTATGTTACCTGCATGGTGGAGATGACCATTCCACAGTGCATGACAAACTGGCCCAGAGCTGCTGAGCGCTTGTAACCATTGCGGCCATGAACCATCAGCAGTCTATGTGCTTTAACTGGGTTATGGAGAAATCTGCTGCCAGAGACACCTGCTTTCCCTCCTGAAACAACGGCTATGTTTAGTTTTAAATGACACTTCTACTTAATCACACAGAGTCTGAAATATTATAATGTTACAGTTGTTTTTATTATTCGTTATTTTTTAGGCTAGGTTAAAAGAGTTAATAAATGTACTGAATATGAACATTTCTCAGTGAATGAAGTTTTCTTTGCAAAAAAAAAACAAAAAACTATGAATAAATAAATGTCAAGAACATGCCCGGATCATATTTTACCTCAAAAAAAAAAAAAAAAAAAAAAATTATGACTATTAAGATGATTTGCATTATGACATTATTTTCACAACATTTATGCATGTCTCCCCTAAATTCTCCTTAACATAATGCCAAAAATTATATTTAAAAAAATACATTTTATGTATTATATTAATAAAACATATTATTGCCTTTAAAGTGGCTTAAATAAAAACAAACAGGCAAAAGAAAAACATTAATATTTAATAAATATTAATGCTTATGTTATACATATCTATATTAAAATTAAATATTAAAATGTAAAATATAAATATTATCAACACTGCAATGATATTGTATTTAATTTAATATTATTAAATAAAAAAAACTTTCTTACAGTAATGAGAATCTAACAAGTTTCAACAGTACAGGGAATTACACCCAAAATAAAAATAAAAAATAAAAATAAATAAAACACCTACACATTCTGGTAATGAGAATTTATTTGACATGGAAAATATAATTAATTAAAGATGAATTGAAAAAAGTTACAGCAACAGGAAAAGACAATCTACGTTAATGAGAAATACCTCACCTTCCCTTCAATACCGATACCACAGTCTGCTGCTTGGATCATGCTGACATCATTTCCTCCATCGCCTGAGCACAGAGATAAGAAAGATGATAGGGCGAAAACATGAGAAGACACTGTGAAGACAGTCATCTTTACCGCTCTCAAAGATTCATGTCCTTGGAGAGAGTTCAGTTTAAGTGGGTTTTGTCTCAGCTACTGGACAATGGGACTTAAAGCTCAACAGACTGAGGAGAGAAGTGGAGAGGACTGACCTATGGCACATGTTCTGATGGCTGTATGTTGCTGTAACAATCGAACAATCTGAGCTTTCTGCGTGGGAGAGCAGTGACAGCAAACCACAGCAGGGCACTGACACGCCAGCTCCACAAATTCATGCTCATAGTAGCGCAGACAGACCTGATGGGCCACACATAATCAGTGGGAGAAAATCAATCCTGATCATACATAACTTTGTTGAATATATGGAATATGTAAGGGTTTTGTTTTTGTTTTTTACCTCCAGAGAGTTCCCTGATATGACCAGCGCACAGTTGTGTTTCCTTCTGAAGGAGTTCAGCTCCAGATGAGCCTCGCCCCTGTTGGACACCTGCCACAAAAACACCACAGAGCATTCACACTAAATCCACTTCCCTTAAAAATACAAATCATCAGTGGTTCTGAAACATGGATGTCTTGATTTCTAGAAACTAAGTGGGAACTTTTGGCGATACATGTAGCAGTTTCCAGCTTGTCTCCGGTCAACATCCAGATCTGAAACATTAAGAAAAACCCAATATTAATTGTCAATATTACACCGTGGACAACAGCTTGAGGCAGCCTACACTGGATGCGACAAAGTGACTGTTGCAAATCATTTGAAATTTGTGTCAACATGTCATAAAAAGAACAACACGCCACACCGCTCACATCTGATGTAGACACGATGTTAAACGCTCAACATGCATATGTAGGTATGGTGTTTGGGTGTTCACATATTTTTGCCCATCTATTGTATGCATACCTTGATCCCAGCATTGCGGAGGAGCTCCAGTGTGGGCCGGACATCAGCCTGCAGCTGATCTTCCACACCAGTGAGACACAGAAGCTCCATGTCTCTCTCAAGACTCTCCAACACTGCCGCCACCTTCAGAGCGCGATCGTGGATACTCAACTTCGCCTCATTATAATGACTCTAAACAGACAGAAAGATGGATAAAATGGGTGCTAAGTTAATAAGGATTTTAAACTTGCCTTGCTTTAATAGCAAAAATGGTGTAACTTAGTTCATTTAATTTGAGTCGCTTACATAAATCAGTCTAAACTGACCATTTCAATTAATCAATTCCAAACTTTGATTCTATGATTTGTTTGCAACATCAACATAATCTTTCAAAGAGGTCTCCAAGTAACATTATTCATATATATTAAAAGGAAATAGAAAATATTCTGTAAAAATGGTTTATTACAAAGCATACTATATCAAAGGATTAGGGTCGGCAAGATTTTTTATTTCAAATAAATAATTTTATTCAGCAAGGATGCATTAAATTAATCAAAAGCATCAGTAAAGACATTTATAATGTAAAAAAAAATTATATATATATATATTTCAAATGAACACTGTTCTTTTAAACTTTCTATTCACTAAAGAAATTTAAAGGGAAAAATAAATCATGGTTTCCACAAAAAATATTAAGCAACTTTTAATGTTTCTTAAGCACCAAATCAGCATATTAGGAAGATTTCAGGTCATCATGTTGATAACTGAATAACTGCTGAAAATTCAGCTTAGCTATCACAGGAATATTACATTTTTAAATATATTAAAATAGAAAACAGCCATTTTAAATTGTAATTATATTTCACAGTATCACTGTTTTTACTGTATTTTTTCAGCCTTGGTACTGCATAAGAATCTTTTAACATTACAAATTCTTACATACCCTAAACCTCTGAACAGTAGTGTAAAAGTATACTGGTTCTATATGCATAAAAGTGATTAAATATTTTTTTCTGTGTGTTTGAAAAAAATGCATGAAAACATGCTGTGGTAGAAATTCCATCGCCACATTCGACTTAAGTTAACCTGAGGCATCTCTGATGACACTTACAAATGTATACTCTTTAGCACATCTCTAATGACACCTTGCTGAGTTGGACAGCAACTTGCCCCTTTTGAACACTATCACTCGGGACTAAGATTTTTAGTGTTTCAATAACAGACAGATTTCAGACAATGCCTTTTAATATGCTTTAATCTCAACCAGGATGGCCTCATACCAGACAAAGAGAGTCTCACCAACAAAAAGAGTACAACAGATTACAACCCCCCACTCCTCCCTCCTCCCTTACTGGCAAAGCAAACTTGGTTTTTGATTACTTCAGCTTGTTACTCAAGTCATGGGTTTGTTATGGTTATTATATTTAGACAGACGTCTAGCCGCCTTGTCCATATGCATCCGTTATTGCAACACACTAACTTTGGCCCAAAAAGTGGGGTCATTTAGCAGCCAAAACCATTGAAATGACCAAAGGTCATATTGGTCTATTAGGAAATGATTAGGAAATGAACAATTTGATACTGCTACAAACTAAGCTATCAGTTTGGGTATAGGATGTCAAATCCTTTATCCTAATCTATTAAAATGACCTTTTATTGCATTTTATTTATTAAACAAAACAAATTAGATCTACTAGTCAACAATGGCTGTTTGCTTAAAATTATGGTTCTTCTGTCAGAGTACAAAAATCACAACTTTACACCATTTCAGAGCAAATCCATAAATATTGAAAAGTTGAAAAGTATCAAGGAACATATATATTTGAAATTATGTATCACTGAACCATATATTAATTTATTTAAATTACTGAGGGTGGAAATACAGCTGGTTTATCATACCTCAAAGTCCTGGTATTGCCCTTCAGTTAGTGACTTCTTAGCCACCACCAGTGTCCGCAGGCCCTCTCTGGCCATGTTCCAGCACTGAGACAACATAATGCAACACACAACTACAGTTACATCAGCTACAGCCATGTCCTGTGAGTGGTTGTGTATTAGAATGTGAACTCAACTGGTATACAGAAAGCATGAGAACAAAGATATAAACAATGCTTTTAACACAATTGTATTTACTGGAAACATCAAAACAGTGTCACGCAAATACTGATATGCATACACACACACACACACACACACACACACACACACACACGCACACACACAGGAAGGATCAATCGTGAAAAATACAACAGTGCCTTTGGGAATCTTTGAGCAGACTGTAAAAGATGTGGGGCAGCAGTTTAAATTTGATATGAGAATCCAACAGGCAAAAGTGATGCAGTGATTACTTATTGAGCTGTCCTTATAGCAGCGTCTCACATATACACACACAGCACATCGTGAATAGACCGATGAGGATTATGACATGATGCTCCCAGTCATATGCCTTTATTGAGGTCATTCATTAATTAATAAGCCTCATCTCCGCCCCTCATTGACTGCATATTGCCAATACAATTGTAATCATTAAAGGCAGAAATGCATGTGTGATGATGGGCTGAGCAGATTGTCCTTGATCACAGACGCTAGGACAAGCCGACCTGTTTGTCATGCTTAGCGCTTCCTTATCAAATGTGTTGATTTTTAACTCAACAGAGATCTGTTCATAAAGTCATTTCTACAAGGGATTCAATAGCAAAAACACTGGCGGTAGTGAGTTGGAATGACAGACATACAGGAACTGGGGCTATAAGTTGTCATATACTATGCATTTACTCGTTTATACTATAAATGTATACTATAAATATGTATATACACTACTGTTCAGAAGTTTGGAGATGTTCTGATGTTTTTGAAAGTCTCTTATGCTCACCAAGGCTGCATTTATTTGATCAAAAATACAGTAAAGACAGTAAAATGTTTTCTATTTTAATATATTTTAAAATGTTTTCTATTTTAATATATTTTAAAATGGAATTTATTTCTGTGATGGCAAAGCTGAATTTCAGCAGCCATTACTCCAGTCTTCAGTGTCACATGATCCTTCAGAAATCATCTGTTGCAAATCATCAATGTTGAAAACAGTTGTGCTGCTTAATATTTTAGTGGTAACAGAGATTCTTTTTTTCAGGATTCTTTGATGAAGAATTCCATAAAAAACAACAGTACTGTTGAAATCATCTTTTTTGCTTTTGTGTGGATAAATTACATTTGAGGAACAAATATAAAGGTACATATTTTCATTGCTTTTACTGCCATTTGACACACACACACACACACACACACACACACACACACACACACACACACAAAGACAGATTATGAATCAGATATAAGAGCAATTAAAAATGAAAATAAACAAAACAAAACAAAACATAACATAAAGAAGGGTCACAGAAACAGACAATTAGATTTATTCATAAGCTCACCAACCCACACGAAAAAGCACAATGCCGATTTTCTCATCAACAATGGTTCATGCATTCTTACCTCCTCCTCCAGCCAATCATTATACTGTACAATCCTCGCCATAGCAACATCAGCCCCTTTCATGTAAAACGTGATGTCGCCGGTAGCCTCCTCCTGAAACACAGTCAGTTCAATAGAGAACACTTAAAAACATATCCAAATCATGTCTAAATCATTACCATGTCCAAATGTAGAACACAAAATCACACAGATGGTGCATGAAGAACTAAAGTTATCAATAAATAAGAAGACAAACAGAGATGATCTGCATAAACGCATGTTGAAAACTTAGTCACAAATACTCTTATGCATCCACTGTAACAGACAAATAAACAATACAACAAACATGACACACTTACAGAAACACTCAAGTACACAGAGTCCTAAAGTATATAATAGCTTACTCAACAAAGGCTTAAGGACACAAAGCCAGATTAAAGAGGCGCACACATTTTCACAATCATATTCTCGCCAGATGTTTTTACAGTGTTTGAAATTAGAGAAATATGTAGTTTTGAACACATACAAACACACTTGCACACTTGTAGTTGGATATGCACCCTGATAATAATGCCCATGCGCTTGCTCTCAGAGGTGAAGGGGAAGATCTGGAGGATGTAATAGGTCAAGATGTGTCCGGCTGGGGTCTTCAGCTGGAGGGACGTTAGGTCTCTGTTCACCAGAGTCAAACACACACTCTCAGTCCAGCGCACCAGAGCCACCTACACAACATGTGAAAGAACAATTTGTAATAAAAATGTCTGTTTTTGTAAGCAGTTACATGCAACATTTTGCTCTCAATGATCAGATAATCTTTAAAGGGCTAGGCATATTTATAGTCTTTTATATTTTGGCTGATGTTAAGATTTAAAAATTAGTAACTAAAATGAAAAATATTTGAAAATAAAATACAATAAATAAAATAGATCAATAGGTAGATAGATAGGTAAATAATATTCAAAAGTAATATAAATGGAAAATAAAAATATTATATAAATAAAATAAAATCTGAATTATACAGGTATTTATTGCCAAGGAATTTGTCTTGGAGACAAAAGCTTCCAGTGAAAAAGAAAAAAAAGTAAAGTAAAGTAAAGTAAAAAAATAAATAAAATAAAATAAAATAAAACAAAATAAAATTTTAAGTAATTAAAGTAATTTGGTTTTCTTTCAAAAACATCTGAGGCATACACATCTATTCCGACAAAGTTTTAGGATTCAAAAGGTCACTTATGAAATTTCCGAAAATCTAATCTGAGACATTGATCATGTGAATTCTTGTACAGTCAAATTTTCTTGCTTCAACTTGAGCACAAGATTCAGTTTGGATCATTCTCAAATCATGCTGGACAGTGCTTCTGCCAGTAAAGCCTAACCAAATACTGTGACATTCTAAAATTCATGTTAATAATTAAACATTCTGCTCTAGTTGAAATATGCCAATATTATATAGTTGAATTATGCTGATAATAGGATTTAAATAAAAATTGCATGAAATTAGAAAAGATAGTCATAAATAATATAAAATCTTGTTCAGTTGTGTCTCAGACTACTTGACTCCATTGCATGCACTGTTTATCTCAAGACTGAAAGATCATAACCATCCCTGCAAATTATGCCATTAAAATCCACTGCAGCTCTGTGATTACAACTGCTTTCTTTGCTCTTACACATATCAGAACACAGCTATCAGAACAACTCTTGTTTATGGCATTTCAATGTGATATAACTAATTAGCCAGTCTTCTATAAACCTGACAGTGCTAAATGATGCCCTCAAGAGCACACACACACGCACGCACGCACATACACACACACACACACACACACACACACACACACACACACACACACACACACACACACACACACACACACACACACACACACACACACACACAAGTAACTCAGGTGGTAGGGAAATGCCTTTAGGAGATGAGCAAAGAACTGTTTTACGACACAGGGGAGAGCCTTTAATACACTCTATCAATCATTTCAGCAGTACAGGAAGAAAAGCTGTAATCATAAACCAAGATCACTGTGCCTTCAAGAAGCAGAGAGGATTGAAACCGCACCATGTGACCTACGACCACATGAAGACGTGGCTGTTATTTAATAAAGAGACCAGATGTGACAGGAAATATGATACGACGTCATAAAGAAGGCTAAGTGGAGATGGTTTTATCTGACAGAGCAGTTTCATCCAGGAATATGCTGAGAGAAGTTTATCTGAATTCTATCTTTCGCTTATCGTTATTATGACAGTATATTATTTCACACTTTTTGAGCAATGACTTTTCATGACTTTTCCAGTTGTTTGATTACTGGCTTTTTAAAAAATAACTTTCTAGAGATTGCACTCACAAAGAACAATTTCTTGCATTATATATCATTCATTTAATGCCAAATTATTTATTTATTATTAATGATTAAATATTGTGATTAATTATTAAATTATCTAGGCCTGGAAATCACAACCGTGAAATTCACATTTAATTTAAATAAAAAAATTTGCATTTAAATTCAAAAATCAAATCATTCTGTTAATCAAAACAAGACTAAGGCCCCGTTTACACTAGTGCGTTTTCGTTTTAAAACGCATGACTTTTGCTACGGTTACGCCTATCGTTTACACTACTCCGGCTTTTTCGACCCTTGAAAACCGAGACTTCTGAAAACGCTGTAGACCCCGTTTTAGATTGAAAACTCCGGGGTTGCGTTTCAGTGTAAATGGACTAAAATGGAGACTTTTGAAAACGATGGCCTGGCTGCCCACATTCGCTCTTCATATCCATGACGACCGTGTAACCAAAAACATCATGCGCATTGTTGTACCCATAGATGTATACGCAGATACCCGATTCGATCGCTCCAAGCACGTAGATGCATCCGCGATCTAAATAATAGGGAATCTACCTATTCATATCTATGGCTGTACCTGCATGAATGGTCATGTGACATGCATTTAGGTTGTGTACGTAGTGTAAAAGATGATCGTTTTTGAAACGCAGCGGAAACACCAGTGTAAACGAGGAAAGTTTTCATTCTAAAATGCTGTTTTAAAACGAAAACGCACTAGTGTAAACGGGGCCTAAGATTGCATGCACTTTAACCTTATTCTAACAAAAAACCTCATTCTGAAAGAATTGAACATGCCATAACTCTCTTGTCTGAATGACCCATCTTTTTGTGACAACTTTTATTTAATAGGCTAAAGGTTAGAGGTCAATACTATATTTTTCCTAGAAGAGCCAAAGGTCAACAGCCACTGAACACTGTCATCTCATCTGAATAAGCCAAAACCACCAATAAAACCATCAGTGAACTTCTATTACCCCTCATAAGTAAAACTTCATTATCGGACATAACAAACGGACTTGCTCATGAGAATGTCTGATCATTAAAGGTCATAATAAACCTCTGACCCTTGACACTCTTGGGTCAAAGATCACAAATGATTTAAAGTAAGTGTGTGGAAAGGCATCTGGGATATTCAATCTCTGACCTTGGCTCTCTTTAGGAATATTATCGCTATGCGTCTGTCATATTAAAGGCTGAAAATGCTGGAGGTCTTTGAGCGAGCACACATAGACACAGGCGCTGATGAGAGTGACACGTAGAGAAAGACTAGTGTTAACCGCTAGTCTCTCTGAGAAAATTAAATATTGATCAATCCCGGAGTGAAGACGTTGGAGAGATAAGACCTGGGCATTAAAGAAAATAAATAAGTAGACACATCAAGGGAGAAGAGAGGACAGGCAATTCCACTAAAGAGGGAGATGGACAGATTTCTTTTTCCTTTTATCACTCTCAAAAGATATCTACATCTACAGAAGTTCCTGAAGAAAAAGATGCTTGGTCTGTATAAAGGAAAAATGAAAGAGCACCAGAATCTTCTCGGTTTATATAATGACTGGCGCATTTTCTTGAAAACAATCAATGCTTTGAAAACAACTGCCTTTCATTAGTTCATCTACATTAGATCCTGCAGCAAACAGCAAAGATTGTATAGAATTAGTTCACCTAAACACGACTATTTTGTTATCACTTACTTACTCACCCACCCATGTTGTTCAGAATGGATATGGTTTTCTTTATTCCATAGACAACAAAAAAGAAATGCTTCACAAGATGTGAAGCTCCGAAAATGACAAAAAAAGCAATATAAAAATATCATATGCTAATGAAAATTAGGACATACAGTCTATTCAATAGGTTATACTTTGGTATACCTTGGTTTCATATGGATAACTGTTACAATACTTTTATGGTGTTTTTTGGTCATTTTTGAAGACTTTCATTGTATGATGAAAAGCAATGCCAAACATTCTGCTTAACTTCACCTTTTGTATTCCACAGAAGAAAGAAAGTCATACAGGTTTGGAAGATTATGAGAGTGTGAGTAATTGATGACAGAAATGTAATTTTTGGGTGAATTATACCTCCAAGTTGAGCCTCAAACAACTTTTCATTCCCCTCCATTAAAAAATATTTAACTATAATGAGTCTCACGTTTCCCTCCATCTATTTGTGGACCGCTGCCTTTGTGACATATGTTTGGCCTCAATGCTTTTTCTGCCATTTATTTAGTGCTTTTCTTACCAACAACTCATTCAAAATATTGTTGCTCTACAACGGATCTATAAATATCTACGATCTCTCAACACAAATGATGACCGAGTCCTTCCTGGTGTGTGACCTACCCCTGCCCCCTCTGCTTCTGATATTTATTGAGCCCTCTCAGATTTCTCTACTAACACAGAGTCTATATTACCATCCAATAAGGCAGTAAATTCAAGGCTAAAGTGGGGGGAGTCATAAATACTAAAGCAGCGATATATAGGATTACACCGTTAGAGGAATGAGAAGACCAGTGTCAATGCAATCTATCTGAATTCTAAATAAAATAAACAGAACTAAAAAAAAAATCCTGCAGTTTTTTTTTTTGCTAAAACTACTCAAGCAGAAAATGGCAAAAACATAAGTTGGTAAATAGACGTAAAAAACTAAATACAAATACAAAATACATAATACAAATTTTTTTAAATAAGTAAACATCTTATTAAACACATAACAGAACATCCCATCGTTCTTACCTCATCAGGACTGGAGGCCTGGTAAGTGCGGTTGTCGTCACTGAAGTCCTGGTCGGCCTCTGTTCTCTCTGGCTCCGTGCTGGCACCGTTAACACGGGATTCGTACACCGGTGTAACATTGTGGCAGAGGGCGATGGCTTTGGTGCAGGAAGCTGTGGTTTACGAGAGGGTGTTGAACTCGCACTATCGCGGAGCTCACCTGGAAAGACACAAATAAAAAAAAAAAGTGTGAGTCTTAACTTCAGAAATAACATCAATTGCTCACCAAGGCTGCATTTATTTGATCAATAATACAGTAAGTGACGTGACATACAGCCAAATACGGTGACCCATACTCAGAATTCGTGCTCTGCATTTAACCCATCCAAATTGCACACACACAGCAGTGAAATACTACTCAATAATACTGTGAAATATTAATATAATTAAAAAAATAGCTGTTTTCTATATCAATATATTTTAAAATGCAATGTATTTCTGTGATGGCAATGCTGAATTTCCAGCAGCCATTCCTCCAGTCTTCAATGTCACATGATCTTTCACAAATCATTCTAATATGATGATTTGGTGCTCAAGAAACTGTGTTGAAAACAGTTGTGCTGCTTAATATTTTTGTGGAATTTTTAAGCATTCTTTAATGCATAGTAAAAGAACAGAATTAATTTGAAATCGATTATTTTTGTGTGACAATTAAAGTCATCATTTCCTTTCACTTACAGCAAGAGATATTTCAAAAAAGGATTTAGCCCAGCACATATAAAAATTAGTTAAATGATGAAGTTATGCCAGAATCTGATAACGTCATGTGTAGTATAAGTATGGGGGACTTGGTCAGAAAGTGTATGCTGATAATTTGTTCTCCTGTGCTCTCTCAGTCTCAGGACACACTGGGCAAAAAAAAGCGTGAAGATTTCATCAGTGTCTCCCCACACAACGATGTCGGAATCCACCCTGACTCTGAAACTTAGCAATTTACATAAGCACCACTGTGAGTCTTGTGTGTGTGTGTTTGACAGGGGTTGCTGTGCTCCACTGGAGCAGGAGATTTCTCTTGATGAACTCCTCTTTCCTTAGAGCTCTGCCGAGGGGAAGAGATGACAACCTGCACACAGCCTTCAAATCGCAGCTGCAGGTACATAAAAACACCCCACTGTTGGCTTACTCTCTCAAAATTGTTGTCAAAAAAGTTAGGTTCCTGATTTGACAATCTGAATATGTATATAAATACACAGTAAATGTGTGATTAGATAATTGTACAGTCAAGCCAGTTGTAAACAGGCATGACATATTGACTGGAATTAAAAATGTCCCCTATCTTTACATTTAGATTATATTTGCTGCCATTTAACGCTGACTTAATCTTAAAAACAAACAAACAAACAAACAAACAAACAAACAAACAAACACTAATAATTTGGGGGCGTGTCAAGATGGCGGAGAGATAAGTCGAACTTTTTACAGGCTCTGATGTAATTGTGTAAAAGGCCGTCTATTCTTAGTCTACGGTTTTTCTTTATTTAAGATTATTTATTTACTCTGTTTTCTGTTTACTACATTCGTGAGATTTTTTTTGTTTATACGAGTCTATTCGCTTGCCTTTTTGTGCTGCACTCGCTGAAGCGTTATGGCGGGGGAAACTGGAGAACATGTCTATGCTAGAATAGCTTCAGGGGAAGAAGGAGATGAATCTATCGATACGATGGAGATTGAAGTGTCGTCTGCTAAAGATGTTAGACAGAAGACAATGCCTCACACCCCTCTCAAAAGTCCCGGACCCAAAAGAGTGAAAGCAGTACAGGAAAAGGAAAATGATGATATTTCCACTAGCGTTCGGTACGCCGCCATCCAAAGCCTCAGTCGTAAGTTCGATGAAAATTCGGAATACATTCGTGCCTTTGAATTCCAACTGAAAGTGAACACTGATGCAATTGTCAAAATTTCCGAGTCTCTGGATGCCAATACGACGGCGTTGAAAGGTGTTAAGGAGGATGTGGTTAATTTGAAATCACAGGTAACTCACTTACAGAAGGAAAACGAAGTGTTGAAACAGAAATGTGTGGAGCATGACCGATACAAACGCAGGTGGTGTTTGAGGCTAAATGGAGTTCCAGAAAGAGAAGATGAGGATGTCAGAAGTGTCGTGATTGATATCTTGTCTCAGATTGTCCCTCACTCTCCAGAACAACTGCAGAATACTGTGGACACAGTTCATCGCCTTGGCAAAAAAGTGAAGGGTGCAAGACCGCGGCAAATCATCATTCAGTTTGGCATGAGATTTGTACGTGACATGGTTTGGAGGATGACGAAGAATGCACCGGTCTGCATGGAGTAATAATATTCGTTTTAGAGAAGATTTCTGCAAGGACGACCGGGAGGCTCATGCTCGTCTATGGCCTAAAGTTGAGGAGGCAAGAAAGAAAAACTTGAAAGCATACCTTCGCGACGGATATGCAGTGATTAACGGTCAGAGAGTGACAGCTTAGTTAGTGGTGAATGAAGTGATGTGCTAGCTTTTGAGTTACTTTAAATCTGTGAGGAGAATAGGTTCAATTGACTATTAAGGAAAAGTTATTCTTTTTTTAAGATAGTTCGATTGTAGTTTTGTTTGTATTTTATTTAGAATTTTATTAAAAGATAATATCGAATATATTACTTGAACGTCATTCCTTAAGGCTTATTTTGAGTTCGGTTTTATCGGCCTTAAATGTGTTATTATATGCCTGTGTAAGAGGAACGATATTTGATCATCTGAAAAATCTGTAATTAGTTTTTTTTCTTCTTAATTCAAGTTTGTCTTTTTCTCTGTTATCTCTAAATGTTCGAGGTATTAGGTGTAATGTTAAACGTAAGGCACTTTTTCTTTTTTGCAAGGGGCAAGTAAAAGTAAATTGTTTCTTTCTTCAAGAGACTCATTCAACTGATGTAGATGTGAGATTTTGGAAATCACAATGGGGTGGAGAGGCTTTATTCTCTCATGGAACTTCTCACTCAGCAGGGGTCGCTTTTTTGTTTAAACGGATGGACAGCAAAATTGTTGCAAGTTCAAGCGATAATGAGGGTCACTGGATTATGGTGGTTCTTGAATCAAATGAATGTAACTTAATTTTGATAAATGTTTATGGTTACACTAACAAGGCCGCTAATAAGTTGTTTTTTCAGAATATGGCTACAAAAATTGATGTCTGGAAGAACACATATTTTACAGATAAAATTATTATTGGAGGGGATTTTAACGCTGTTCCAGATAAATGGCAGGATAGATACCCCACTCCTTTCACCACTTTTTCCTATAACCCCCTGATTTATAATATTTCTCAGTTTCTTGATTTAATTGATGTTTGGCGTGTACAGAACCCACATAAGAAACAATTTACATGGGGTTCCTTTTCAGGGCGCATTCAGCGTTCCAGGTTGGATTTTTGGTTGATAACTAGTAATCTTCTTTCTTCTACATTTGACTGTAATATTTCTCCTTCAGTTTTAACGGATCATAGTGCCATATCACTTTCTCTTAGGAGTAATGACAGCTCTACGTCTACCAGAACTCACTGGAAGTTTAATAATAATTTACTAAAATGTGAATCTTTTTGTAATTCTATTTTGTTAATGATTAATAATGTTAAAACAATGTCTGAATTAACCTCAATTGGCAAATGGGAATGGGTCAAATTTAATGTTAAAAAAATAGCGATTAAAGAAGGCAAACAAATTGCAAATGCTAGAAAATTTCGGCAGACAACAATTTTATCAAGACTAAATTTTTTCAGTAATAAAGACATACTTAGTAAGAGTGAGGAAAAAGAACTTTATACTCTTCAATCAGAGTTAGATGATTTTTATACAGAAAAGGCTAAAGGAGCATTCATACGATCTAGAGCAAGGTGGATTGAGGAAGGGGAAAAAAATTCTTCATATTTCTTTAATCTAGAAAAACAAAAACAAGCTTTGAAAACTATTAATAGACTTAGCATTGATAATTGTATAAGCCAAGAAAAAACACAAATTGATGACTACATATATTCCTTCTATAACGATTTATATAAATCTAAATTTTCAGAAAGCGATTGTGATCTCTTTTTTTCCTTTTTAAAAGATAGAGTTCCTATTATAGACTCTGATTTTTAGAAATATGATGGATGCTGACATTGAGATTTCAGAATTAGATACTGCTATAAAGCAAATGTCTAATGGAAAGTCGCCAGGTATTGATGGCATCACAGTAGAACTATATAAAACATTTTTGGCACGAAATAAGAATTTTAGTTTTTGAAGCACTAAAGGAATGTATAGATAAAGCTGAATTATCTCCATCAATGAAGCACGGTTTAATTATTCTAGCTCCAAAGTCGAACAAAGATAAATTATTTTTAGACAATTGGAGACCAATAACTCTTTTATGTAATGATTTCAAACTGCTCTCTCATGTTTTTGCAAATAGACTAAAAAAGGGTATTGGTGAAATTATCAGTGAAACACAATCGGCTTTTATTAAAGGGAGAAGTATTCACAGTCATATTAGACTAGTTCTTGATATGCTTGATTATAATTTTTTTAATTCCCCAGACAAGCTTACTTCTATTTCTAGACTTCTTCAAGGCATTTGATACCCTTGAACATTCCTTTTTGTTTAGATCCTTAGAAACTTTTGGTTTTGGCCCTATGTTTTGTAAAGTAATTTCCATGTTTTATAATGATATTTTTAGTAGTGTTTCTCTTAATGTTGGTTCATCACCCAAAATCCAAATTAAACGGGGAATTCGTCAGGGATGCCCTGTCTCACCATTACTTTTTAATCTTGCAGTTGAACTTATGTCTTTATTCATTAAAAACTTTGAAGATAATATAGGCATAGACATTCTTGGTAGAAAAGAATGTCTATTTCTTAAAAATAAAGAGGTACTTCCATTAGTTATTGAAAAAATTTCTGTTTTCTCAAAGGCATCAGGCCTGACTCTAAACTTTAAAAAATGTGAATTAATGGCAATCCATAATTGTAATTTAGACGTTATAGAGGGCATTCCAGTAAAAAAGGAGATTAAGTATTTAGGGGGTTATGATTACAAATAATGTTGTTAATAGAGAACATTCAAATTTTAACTCTAAAATAGAAAGTATGAAAAAATCCTTAAATCATTGGTTATCTCGAGACCTATCTATATTGGGTAGAATTCTCTTAACTAAAACTGAGGGAATATCCAAACTTATTTACTTATCTCAAGCCTTGTATACTGCCCCGAGAGTAATTAAATCGGTGAATTCAATCTTATTTAAATTTATTTGGAAAAATAAAACGCATTATCTACGTAAATTTCATATGGTGAAAGAGTATGAACATGGAGGTTTGAGAGCCATTGACTTTGAATCTCTTCTTGGTACATTCAGAATAAAATGGTTGAAAGAGTGTTTGATAAAGTCACATTCAATATGGTACCATATTCCTAACCACATTTTTAAAAAAATTGGCGGCCTTGATTTTGTGTTGAGATGTGATCTCGACCCTTGTAAAATTCCTCTGAAGGTATCTAATTTTCATAAACAAGTACTGTTATTTTGGAAAATGATGTTTACCCATAACTTTTCCCCCTCACAACTCCACTCTTTGGAACAATAGGGTTGTAATTATTAATAGAAAATCTCTGTTTAAAAGTGATTGGTATAGCCAAGGTATTTTTTTTATTCATGATTTGTTAGATGATAATGGCTTTTTCTTATCTTATATTGATTTCATTAGTAAATACAAAGTTAAAATTACATTAAAAGGTTATAATAAGGTATGCAATGCTATACCTACTGGATTGTTAAGAATAATTCAAAGTAGTTTTTCTGATCTTTTATCTAGACCAGTAGTTTTCTCTTCCCTCTTTGAAAATATGTAATGTTGACCTCTTAGACTATAAGTGTAATAACAAACTTATTTATAAAGAACTTAAACGTATCATCACTGGTGATTATAAATGTTATTTTCTGGGAGATGTTGAAACCTCAGTAAGGGACAAAGCTTTTACCCGTTATATGGCTTACCCAGTTGCTCCAAAGGTCAAGGAGACTCATTATAAAATTATGTTTAGGATATATCCAGTTAGTGACTTTATACAAAAACGATTTCATTTCGATGTGGATCCTTGTGGTTTCTGCTCTTCATTTCCTGAAACACTTGATCACCTTTTCTTTTACTGTGAGGTTTCTTCTAAATTTTGGTTTGATATACATAGCTGGTTGTCAGTAAAAATGGAGACAGTTTCTCCTATAACCCAGCAAGATGTGCTCTTTTTTAAATGTGATTTAAATTCATCCTTCTCTGATGTTGTGAATTTTGTTTTGTTGATGGGTAAATATCATATACATACTTGTAAATGGAAGGAAAATGTAAACCTTCCTTCAATATATTCTTATGTGAGCTTGTTAAAATGTTTCAGAGCTTAAAATGCCTCAAAAAACTTAATCGAAAATCGGAAAAGTTATGCTTCTCTTTGTCAAAATATCTATTATTTTAAATTTTTTTTTTAAATAACTTCATCGACTACAATTTTGGTTTCATCCTTGCTCCTTGTTATTGTGTTTTTGTTGTATTTTATTTTATTTATTTATTTATTTTTATTTTTATTTTTTTGTTCTTTAATGTAAACTCTGTGCTGGTCTATATGAAAGTGTCTTACATTGTTGGTTCCCTGTTTTGTTATGTAAATTAAGCAATAAAAAAAAAAAAAAAAAAAAAAAAAAAAAAAAAAAAAAAAAAAAAAACACTAATAATTTCATAACATTGTTAACTGCAATATGTAGCAAATCTAAAAAAGAATATCCATTTTATAGTGAACATTATAAATGTTGTGATGTTTAAATTCACAGATTTAAAAAGAAAAAAATATATATTATTTTGTTTTGAAAAAGTAATAGAGAAAATTTTAATATTAATCATTATCAGCTTATTGGCATTAGTAATAATTTTAATATTGGTGTTCTCTCTAAATTAATCTTTTACTTTTGTCTCATATAAATCATATTTATACTTATTAACATATTTATTAAGCAATAAAGAGAAGAACAGTGATATGGCAAAAAAAAAAAAAAAACTAGCACTGCATAGGAAATCAGTCGGTTTGAAGTTTAAATCAAAAGTATGACTAAATAATCAGAATCCGCAAAAAAAAAAAAAAAATTATATAAATATATGCACAAATATACAACAGTGTTTACATTTCTACACTATTCGTAGGTCCTGCTTTTCTCTGAATTTTCTCACCTTTATATTAACTTTAGTGCCACAAAAATGACACACTTTGCCTTTAAAGTTCAACTTTATGGAAAAGCTAAGATGTTAAGCCACAATGCTATTAAAGAGTCATAAAATGTTAATTTTCTCAACTTTTTTATTTTCATTTAGTGCCACAAAAATGACATACTTCACGTTTACAGTACAATTTTATGGAAAGCTAAGAACGCTATTATAGAGCCACAAAAAGCTTGCAAACTGGTTTTAAACTGAACCACATTGTCTACATATGAATATCAAATTTTGACATTTCAAAACACAATTTGAGTTCAAAATCCCAGATGGACAGGCAAGATCTGTCTGTACACTCACCCTGTCTCAAATAAGATGATGGGGTTTGCCCTCTACAAAAAAACAGCTGTTTTTAATAGTAATTTCTTTATACTCATAACACTCCAGAGAGAATCTGAGCTATAACTGCCTTGTGCACGCCAAAGCATGTTAAGCTGTAAATTACATTATGTTTATTGATTCCTGTCAAACTCAATTTCACACAAGTTGTTGGACACGGACGCTGACACGTCCTGAGGGGGGATATAATAAGGCTATGATCGCTCATATCATGGGTACATTTCAAACCTGCCTGCCACTCCATCATCACAGTAATGAAGGACCATGAAGCATGAAAATCAATTGCTACTGTGGCTTTTAACATTGTGTCACCCAGCTGTTGGCACAAAATGCACACATACACCAAAGACGACAGCAGTTTTTGTAAAGGATGTAAAACTCCTTAAGCTTTCACTATAGTGAAAGCGAATGTCTTAACGGTGATGTATAATGTGCTATATGTCAGTCACACCTGAGCATAGGACTGGATGATGTGACTCTGGATCTCATCCATAGTGTCTGTTCCATATGACACAGTACCGAGATGGAGGCGCTTGAAGACCATCTCGTTCTGGGTCAGAGTGCCTGGAAAAACAGCACACAAAGATTAAGATCAGGAGAAAAATCAATAGTTATTATAAAGCTTTGGATGGGCAGAGTGGTTTCAACACAAAGAAAGAGGGAGGAAATAAAACAAGGAAAAGAGAGAGAGAGAGAGAGGAAAATCTAAAGATTTAAAGGAACAGCAAATACTAAAATAAAAAGTAAAAATAATAATTAATTAATAAATAAAATACCTGTTTTGTCTGAAACCAAACGGCCAAGTTCTTCTGGGATGGTGCTTGTATGAACCACAGTACCTGGAATACTCTTATCCTTCATGATCATCCAGCTGTATGCTGACTTCCCCATGTCCAGGTTTACTCTTAGACTAAACACACATACATAAATTTCATACTAAAATATGTTTGTTCTTCTCATTTCACACTGCTGAAGCTTTGAAGATTTTGCTGTAATATTTTCACATTAGCGTAATCTGGATGATAATATTATAACATACCTGATGGGGATGATGTATGAAAATAAAACCACGAAACGGAACAGGTTCCGGAATCAGGGCCCAAGAAATCCCTGCAAAGCCACCATAATAACAGACAGAACCACCTGAGCCAGGAACAGAGCTTTTGTTAGGCAGTCCAACAGTCCCACCTGCAGAGGAAGAGATGAGAAAGTCTGAGATAAATCAAACTTGCACTTTTTATGCTTAAATAAGTGTTTAAACTTCCATTTTAGTCAACATACATACATTCAGCTGGCCATTATCACTTTAAATCATCCTGTGAAGGTGTATTTTGCAATAAATATTGGCTGTTGATCCCTCATTCAATGTATAAATAGGCATGAATTCTGATTTAAGTATTTTACTTACAGGTTTAAGTGTTTTAATATGTGAAAATAAGCCATAATGTGATAGGTGAATGAAACTTGTCAATTACAAATTTTTGTACAGTATGTTATGCCACTGACCAATCAGAATTAAGTACTTAAGTAATTTAAAAATAGTAAATGCATATTGAAATATTCAAAAATATTTCGTAATGAATATTCCCAGGTGAACTTAATTATTATTGTCATTGGTTGTTTAGAACACACTCCAAAAAAGTTCCCAAAATGAATGAGTGGTTGATTTGGTTAAAGTGCTCTTATCCAAAGCATGTGATATCCCCTCTGAGAACAAGAACCTTGAGGGCTCCCTCTCATCTGGAGTGATCCGAAATGTTACTCTTATGAAAAATAAAACAACCTGCCTATAAGCCAGCACTGATCAATGCCCCCCAGGCCTGTTCCAGACTGCAGAGCTTTCTCATGCTAATAATGTATGTGGAGGGGAGAAGAGATGAGAGGCATTTAACCAAGAAGCCCACTGCTGTTGTCGTCTCTCTGTGAAAAGCACAGGAGGCAAAACCGGAAAAATAAAAGCAGAACGCCTCTTCATAGAAACGGCCCCCTGACAAAAGAGCTGGAGTTTTCCCCTTTTTCTCTCAAGTATGTACCCTCAGCCAATGGAATATGTGGGAAAATGATGTCAAAAAAAAAGTTTTTCTTGTTTCCCCTCTGGTGAGGGCCGACAGCGTGGCCTGTGCGAAAACACTAAAGTCTTTCATCTAGGCAGCGCGCTAATAAAAACAGCAACACATAACACCGTCCCCTGAGAAAAGGAATCTGTGTGAAAGGGATGGGGAGGGGTGGGGTGGATGGGTGAGGGGGAGAGGGGATGGACAAATTGAACAGAAAAGACAAAAAACAAAAAATGCAAGCAAAATTAATCCCCCAACTGGCTATGGCCCCCAGTCCCTGGAGGTCTGAGTAAACTGGGAGACACTGGGAGAGAAGTGCTGCTGTCTGATTTATCAGCTGTAGTTTAGATGGCCTGCTGCCCCACTCCGAGCCTCATGCTTCAGCTAGTGAGGAAAGGGGGGAATGGAAGGATTAAAATGAAGAAAAATTAAAACAGAAGACATAGTTCCCTAGCTGAAAGGGAGGAATCCCCCTTTATGGGGGCAAAACAATGCAGAGGCTGAATTTTGCAAAGCTGGCCAGGGATCGGGTGAAGCCGTTATTCATTCAGCCCGAGAGGAAAAAGCGACTCAATTACCTCAAGCTGAAGATGCTATCAATGAATCGAGAGTGCATATTTTACTCTATTCATCCGGGCCTCGTTTAAAGTGAAAGGAATGATTCAACCTGCCCTCGCTGCCTGTATGTTTTGTGTGTGAAATTTGATGACGACTTTGTGCCTGCATAATGAATATTCATTGGTTGAAATCCATCAAGTATACAGAGGCTGTTACAACAATATGGCATTATACTAGTGCTCCAGAAACTGGATATGCAATACAGCTAAATGGAACATGCCATCCACGGTGCAGGACCGCTGACAAGGCCTTGAGAAGTTTGTTACCAAACAAACTTATCAACTAAAATTATCAGCGTTAAATAGAATTTTTATTCACTCTCCTTCCAGGAATGTTTCAGAAAGCCTCTACTTATATACTTATAAATAAAATGCATCTGAGCATCTGCTTAAAATCAAATCAAATCAAATAAAGCTACACTGCTAAAATATAACAGAGATTATAACATCTCAAGTAGTGAGCAGTGTCTGGTCAGCGAAGACGGTTGTTCAAGCCTTTGTCATCCTTTAGACCACCAAGGTTTCGATCCTCAAAGAGAATATCGCTCCATATTACGACAGTGACAGGCACACACACACACACTGTGTAAAGTGATGGCTTATGTGCTGTCGGCAGCTTCTAGTGAGACCTTAGAGCTTTGTTCAAGGAATGTCACAACAGATTATAAGAGGCGAAAACGTTCTCTGTGACTTTCGCCGAGTTGCATCGACTTTCCCTCCCTGTCTCGTTCCCTGTATTGGCACCTCTGACATCATCTCCCTGAGATATTGAATTCCACTCTCACATACAGAACATGGTAGAGCTATGAGCTCCGCCAAAGCTGCTGCTTTCACACACATCTTGCAGCATCCATGACAGGGTATGAAACACTTCATGACATGAAGAATAGTGGTTAACCAATATGGGTTTCTCGGATGGTTTTTGTGACAGGCTGATATCTAATAAAATGATGTACACAAATTCGATAAAATTAAATGCACTTAATATATTTTAATAAATTTAATTAAAACATTTACATCAATATTTACTCTAAAGTTGCTCAAAAATATTTCAAACAGAAAAACCACATCAAGCATTAAAAAATCTGACTGTAGAGCAAGCCAAATGATATGGCCAAAACGATGACTGTTTTAACAAAGGTTTCCCCAAACAGTACAGATGCTGAGCCAACTTTGCCATGTCAGGGTAATTGGGATGATCAAATAATGTTTGTATCTTATGTTTTGACAGCCCTACAATGTTTACGCTTCTTGAAGAAATTAATCTACAATTAGTTCATTTATAGCTGACTTTTAATTTTTGAACAATATGAAACTATAATAAGTAGAATATAGCACTTTAACATCAACAAAATTACATCTGATTTCAGACATAGCACTACGTACTGTCTTAAGATCAAGCAAGTCATAGGGTTGTGATGACAGAGAGGAAGTTTTCCCACCGGTCAATCGGCGTGTGACAACACCAATAATACCGGTATCACTCTCTTTTCCTCGCTTTCCTTCCCTTTAAAATAGCTTATAAATGCCAGTGCACATTTTACTTTCACTTTCAAATTAGCAGCAATTCTGCATCAACTGCTTGAATGGATACAACAAAACAATACAATGACAAATTCACTTATATTAAACATAAAACTATTATTAACAAAACTAATAAAAATACACCATGTTATAGGCCTAATATAAAATAACTTAAAGTTTAAATAAAAAAAAAAACTTCCAAAATCCCCTTAGATAAACGCCAAAAGTCAACAGTCTTTTCAAAATTCAAAATATTGCCAAACAAGCGCTTTTGCATTTCTGTTTGAAACTAAATCTTCTGCCATCGTCTTGTCTTTCTTATCTTTCTCTTCTTGTCAGTCAGCTCGACTCACTCTCCTCATGTGATAAATGAAATCTGACTCCTGCTCCTGCTGATCTGTGATGTGACTGTCGTTTGGCATACTGCATTGAGCAGCCACATTCAGTTTTTAATTGTAGTGTCTGTTCTATAACTGAACTAAATTATTTTTATTACTATAAAAAAATCAAATCGACCGTGGTGGACAGTGCCGCGGTTGGCAAGTGATGTAACCGGTGTTGTGGCTTAACACAGTCAACACTGACTATTGCAGGAAATGAAAGGAAACAGAGATGGGTAGATAAATTTGATTAACTTTGGGGTCAGTAACTAAAGACATTTATAATGTTACAAAAGATTTATATTTTTAAATAATGCCTTTAAATAATGCTTTTTTTCCTACTGTATCAAAATAGAGTAGAAAAATAGAGCAGCCTTCTATTTTTACTCAATTTTTCTACTTTTTAATCAAAGAATACTGAAAAAAAATCTATTAAAGTACCCACAACAATATTAAGCAACACGACGGTTTTCAACATTGATAATAATAAGAAATGTTTTTTGAGCAGCAAATTAGCATATTAGAATGATTTCTGAAGGATTATGTGACACTTAAAGGGATACTCCACCCCAAAATGAAAATTTTGTCATTAATCACTTACCCCCATGTCATTCCAAACCTGTAAAAGCTTTGTTCGTCTTCGGAACACCATTTTGGAGAACATCCGCTGACCGCAGGCAGCGTATGCTCTTCTGTGTCAGCTGTGTTGCATGGATGCGCTATTTTTGTTCAAATCAAAGCGTAAATACACACTGAAAACATATCCTTGTGGCGCGGCTGACACAGAAAAGCGTATGCTGCCTGCGTTCAGCAGATATTCTCCAAAATGGCGCTACGGTGATGCGGAGAGACATAGAGGAGACAAATTGTTGAATAAAGTTGTTATTTTTGTTTTATGCGCGTACAAAAAGTATTGTCGTCGCTTCATAACATTATGGTTGAACCACTGATGGCAGATGGACTATTCTGACGATGTCTTTCATACTTTTCTGGACCTAGACAGTGTAATTTACTTGGCAGTCTATGGGAGAGTCACAAGCCTCCCGGTTGTCATCCAAAATATCTTAAATTGTATTCCGAAGATGAACAAAGCTTTTACAGGTTTGGAACGACATGGGGGTAAGTGATTAATGACAAAATTTTTATTTTGGGGTGGAGTAACCCTTTAAGACTGGAGAAAAGGCTGCTAAAAAATTCAGCAATCACAAAACAGTAAACAAATATATTACATTGAAATAATATTTCACAATATTACAGTTTTACTGTATATTTTTATAAAATAAATTCAGTCTTGTTGAGCATAATAGACTTTTAAAAAATAAAAATTTAAATCTTACCAACCCCACATTTTTTAACAGTAGTGCACATACAAGTAGATCAATGTCAGAACTCTGAACCATGTGGATAAGTTTAAAAAAAGAAAAAAAAAGCAGAAGACAGCGAGGGTCAGTTAAGGGAGGGGTAATAAATGTAATGGGATTTGACGTTTTTAAGTTTACTTTTACAGCATTGACGTCCACTGTATCTAATCATTAAGGGGAATTCTACAGGATTAAATCTCTGCCACAAATGTCACACAAGCCCTTGGTTGGTTAATTTCCCTCTAGATTAATCTCTCTGGGGTTGTCCTTTCACATCGACAGGTCCAAATTCGTCATTAAGATCAGGGTTGAAAACCACCTCGACTGTTCGCTGTTTTATATATTTTTTAATTTCAAGTCTATATTGAAAGGGTAAAGGGAAAAACGGTCCCTGGACATGTGTGTATTGATAATACAACTGTAGATATCAAAGCTCATACTTATATGTCATTAGATTGTGTGTGTGTGTGTTTCCAAACAATTAGCCTTTGGGAGGAAAACTAATTAAAGAAACCAAGTATTTTACTTATAAACACAAACAAAGACAAACAAACCCACCTTGTTTTTGGACTGCGACATGTTCAGCATGCTTCTCATTTCTTTTCCCGTATATATGACCACACCTATGACAGTACCTGTAAAAAAAAAAAAGACAAATTGGATGACTGATTGCAAACGGACGGCAATAAATTAACAATTAGCTCAAAAAGTGTGTTTCCAGTTAACGGATACAGCTGAGACTCAGACAAATGATTCAATATGTGGGACACCCAGAAATAAACCATTACAATGAGGCCTATTATAGTCAGATCAATGGTGCTGCTTTGTTAATGGACTGATTCATTAAAGTAAACTGATTACTGATGGAGTATGCAGCCTCACCACTAAACGAGGAAGCAGTGAAGTTCAACTTTTGTTTCAACACAGTAACACTAGGGGTGTAACAATATTCAAACCAGACTGAAGAACCACGATCACCCATGGTACGTATGGCAAAACTCTCTTGGCCTACCTGCTGCTGAGGCACTTCAAACGTGTCAGTGTCAGATTTAGTTATTACATATTTGATTAAAACCATTTCCTTATTGCCCAGCTATTCCATTTTTATTTTTCTATGGCACATGCATTTTTTATATGTAGCCAAAGTAATGTTGTCCAATAACTTGTTTGTATTATTTAGCCATTATTTAATTTTATTTACATTTGCAGCAATAGATTTTTAATGATAACACTTTACAAAGCAACAATTTTTAAAGTCTCATTTGTTAAAGCATTAATTAACATGAACTAACAGAGAGCAATTATTGTTATTATTATTAAGTTAAAAGTGAATCTAGTGTTCTTTAGCATTGCTGGTGCCATGCCATGAACTCTACCCCCACAGCAAACAGAACCAAACCAAAATGTACCGTGGCTCCAAAACCATGATATGAACCAAGCCGTGGCACTGGCATATCGTTACATCCCTAAGTATCACAATATAAAACGTGCTGCAACAGAGCTTAAATATTTCTCAATTTGTTTAAGCTTGACATATCGTTTCATGTCTGGAAAGTAATGAATCCTAGGCTGCTCTCAAGGGGGTCTTTAATGGGCTAGGACTACAGGGCATATCAGTTACTCTCCCCATGGTGTTTTGTGTTGGGTCTGCTTGGTTGGATGGAATGACGTCACCAGACTGGGTTTTGTGGGGAGATATGGAAGGACTTTCTTTGGCTGAAGGTCACACCATGGTGGGGAATAAGAAGAACCTCTAAAAACCCCAGGAGAACCAAGACAGGGGCAACCACAGATCAATGAAGCGCTGATCGCTGGCACAAACGCAGGCCGCTTGAAGGAACAGTACTGCTATTATTGTTGGACTGGGATCAGATTCTAAACAACAGACCCCTAGGAGATGTCGGAGAAAGCGTAGCGGCAAAAAACGATCTCGGGCCTGTTCTTTGGGGACACGTTTCATTGACACCACAGGGACAGGACTGCAAAAAGCCAGACACTTTGGCTTCCCATTAACAGCTCCTCATATTTCTCTGCTCATGAGATTGTTTGAATAGTAGCAAGATGAGTCTAGTGATCTCAAGTGACAAACAAATGGAACAGCAAAGGGGGTCTTGAGTGATGCTGGCAGATTGCCTCGGTGTCACTCTTCTAAAACACAATAAACTCAAAAGATATTTGACCTGTGATGAATATTTCAGACCTCTGAGGCTTGTGTTTTTCTTATATTTCTATAAAAGAAATTTTGTGCTGGAAAAGACTTTGTTTACCAGATGCCACCACAGTGCTGGCCCACAGGGTGTTCTCAATACTCAAGCTCTCCTGGGGACAGAGGTCGTATATTAGTCCGGGTTTACACAGTCTGTTTTGATTTCATGGTTATCTTGCACAGGAAAGCGTGGTTATCAATTATGGCCTTTAAAAAGCAGGTCAATAAAAATGACAAAGACTCACAAATAATGAATCGATGAACTTTCATCACGATGAACGGTAAGTAGGGAATTAGACGGCGGATTGAATTACACTAATGCCCGGTTAAGCAACACAGTCTATTTAGAGGGAACGGTGAAATCAGTTTGACTTGATTTGCCTTGTTTACAAAAACAGCTCCATGCTGAACATCATAATAAGGCCTCGTTTAGTGTTAGCACGCTCCGAATAGAACAGAATTTATGACGCCAGGCCATAAATCAGGGGAGAAGCACAGAAATTAAATCTTTAAATGCTTTTTTCCACATAACATGTTGCGGCTGGGTGAATACGGATGATACCTAATTATCCTCTGTCAGTAGGACATAATATACAGTGAAAAAGAGGGCCACACACATCGTGGCTGCTGAGACATGCGCACTGATGCAGATAACGAGAGAGATGTGTCCTCTATTCGAGACGGCCCACTTGTTTGTCATTGTCTCTTTCTGGCCAACAGATGTAGCAATGCCAACCTGTCAGATTGGCTAAAACTAGAAAGAGGTTCATCAAGAGAAAAGGTCTTTTATCAGTGATAAGGCTCAAATAAATGGGAGTGTATACTTATGATAAAAGTTCAATGAACCGTTTAGGTATAATTATAAGTTTTAGTTAACATGGAAGGAAACAGTTCCAAGATGAGCATTCATAATTCTTTTCTGCAGCAATGAATCTGACAGTTTAATGAGAAACATTTGGCTGCATCATATTTAAGTGATAAAAACACTCAAAAAATGTTTAAAAATGTAGTCATTATTTGTTGTTCTGGACCTGTATGACTTTATTCCTAATCTGGAACATAAAAGAATATATTTTGAGAAATATCTCTGTATATATAGAAATATCTCAAAAAGTGGAAGTCAACGCTCATCAAAATTGTTTGATTACAAATATTCTTCAAAATATCTTCTTATGCGTTCGGCAGAAGAAACATCTTTGGGTGAACTATCCCTTTATTCTATAGCATGTGAACTGGTCAGTTTATGTCTAAATCAAGTGAAAACACTTTCTGTCAACAAATATTTAGGCACATGCATTTATTTAGCTATATAACTGAGGATATATTTATTTGTTTTGATTTTGCGGTTTCATTATTTTTGTGCTACCACAGTTTGGGGTCTTTTATTTATTTATTTATTTTTTAAGAAATACTTCTAATTAGTAAGGACACATTAAATCAATCAAAAGTGAGATTAAAGATTTTACATTATAAAATGTAAAAAAAATAATTTCTCTTTCAAATAAATTCTGTTCTTTTGAACTTTCTATTCATTAAAGGATCCTAAAAAAATTGTATCACAGTTTTGTAAAAAACATTTAGCAGCAAAACTGATGTAACAGTTTTTAAAATTTGTAATAATACTTCAAAATATAACTGTTTTGCTGTATTTTTAATCAAATAAATGCAGCCTTGGTCAGCATAAAATACTTTTTAAAAACAAACAAATCTTACAGACCACAAACTTTATATATGTAAATAATTTTATGAACTGTATATAAAGCTAATAATAAATAGTAGAAATCAACCCTAAATCATAATCTAACACTAAAAGAAATGTTTTAATTTATAAAACATTATATAATTATTTTTTCTTCAAACGAAAATGTCACCAAATTTCCCCTGTGTATAGCTAAAGAAACCCACATTCACACCTTTTTAAATACAGAAGAGTACAGACAAAACGAAATAACATCAGAAGTTAACATGCAGGCATCAGGACTGAAATGGACTGACCGCTCTGATACTAACAAAGATGTTGTGCATGTGACTTACATGAAGAATAATCATATTCGCATTTACATTTATAGATTGTTGTATCCAGATTGACTTACAAATGAGAATAATACAAGCAGAAGCGATCAATCAAGTGATTAATCAATGGATTAAATTGTCATTGTAAGGGGCTGTATTGATGTCTGAACCATAAAACTTTATTAAAGGGATAGTTCACTCATAAATGAAAATTTTGTCATCATTTACTCACCCTCGTGTCATTCCTAACTTGTATGGTACAGTGCTTTTTTTTTTTCTTCTTTTCATTTTTAACCTTCCCAGTCCCAGTCCTCAATCACTTTCATTATATTTAATAGAAAATAATCTTCAAAAACACATCTTTTGTGTTCCACAGATTGAAGTAAGATCTATTGGTCTAGACAACATAACTGAGTAAATAACAGCAACATTTTTGGATGAACTACTCCTTTAAATAAATAAAGCACTGAAGTGGCTATATGGTGCTGCAAGTGTGCGGGTAGTAAAGAACTGTGGGAAACAGCGTTTGGAAGTGTGTCCCTGTAGCTGCAGATTTGTGAAAGCAGGCTCAGGAGGGTGACTCAGCGCAGGAAGTGATCTTCTGCCCCTGCATGCTGTGTGGCCAAGAGCGAAGACTTCAAACAAAGACAGGCTTCATGTGGGGGGTCTCTTTTTATTTTTCCTCCCTCTCTCTTTCTCCGGTACTGTGCTAATCTGCTGATAATAAGGAACTGTGCTCGGCCAGTGGGCTGGGAGTGAGCCTAACAACCCGTGATGTCATCAGCATTGCAAGGAATGCTTCTTGTTGGCCGGTTTTACATTCCAGACACACTTCAGCTCATAGTCATGTGAACAGGCACACTTTGAGAATCCATGTTATTTTAATGTGCAATTAAAAACAGCGGTTAGGTTAGTTTACTGGGCAACAGCACAACATTAAATACCTCTACAAAAACATAACAACGGGTTTAAATTGGGGCTGTGACATCACAGCTCACGCTAAACGAAGCCTCGTAAAAATTCTTACCCTTGTGAAGTTCCCCTCAAAACTGTGAATGTCCAGTTCAGGCTTCTGTGCGTAAACGTATGCATTGATAGAGAAGAGATCCTGCAGATAGAAAGCAGAAAAGGTCATGAAAAAACATTACCTAGAATAAATCAGCACCAGAAATGTCACCCAATGAACAAAGTTCTAGGCTCGGCCCAAACCCAACCTCTTGTTCGTGCAAGTATTATGGCAGGACTTAAAGTGACTAGCAATCAGAGTGATTTTCATGAAAATAAGCCCGCTCTGACATCCTGCCACAAGTCTGAATTTTAAACAGAACAGATAATGCAGACAAAACAACTTAATTAAAACTAAACGAAACTTTGACGGGCTGCTTACAAGTTATAATGACTTTTGCATTCGATGACGTGTCTGCAAGTATGAAAAACAGGGATGTTTAGCAATCTGACCATCAAGCCCACCAGACACCCGATCTGACCACTCCCGCTGCTTTACTGCAGCAATCATTCGGCAGCTTGCTGAAATTTTAATTCTGTGATCACATTAAGTGGTTTCGGAAAGACAAATACAAATGTGAACCCTTGCTCGAGGTAAGTGTCATCTCTACGCCGATGACACCGGGAGACAGGCCGTTTGGTGGATTCCAGTTGTCTCTCGGGGTAAAGTTACCGGCCCATGTGAAACAAACCCTCCGGCCAGTAAATCAGATACACAGTGATATCAAACATGAGCCTTTGTATCATCAGCCTGAGAGAGTCTGAGTGTGGGATACATCACTCACTGTCTACAGGGGTAAAGTTACAGACCCATCCGAGAGCAGAACAGAAGGAGCTGAAATGTGATTTGGAATGCAGCAACATTTGCTCCAGAAGTAGATGGGTGATGATGTCTTTGACAGCTCAAATCATCTTACTTTTCTATTATTTGTATATATTTGTTTATACTATATACTTTATTTTGAGTTATAAAACTTTTGTATTGGATAAAAACCTAATCAAGTCAAATTTATTCCACACACACACAAAAAAAAAGAAGAAAAAAAAAAAGATGTGTTGGTCACCTTTGATATTTTTGAAATTTTCCATAACTTACAGACTACTTTGGTATAAATACATTTATATGTGCCAAGCATTAATGGACCATTAATAAGACTTGAAATGTAAAAGACTAGGACTAGATCATAACATCGTATTTCATACAAGAAGTCAAGTGTGCTGCAATTGCCAAATGTTTGTACAATTTATTATTAACAGGCATTAAGATCACAGCAATATCGAAAATGTACTGTTTTTGTACAAGACCAGGTTCATACCCCTAAGGCAGGAAGTCTTTGAGTGCAAGCAACAGCGATTCGCAGCTTCCAGTCTGTCTCTCCATCCAGCTGATCTGTTCTAATAAAACACGAACCTGGAAAACAAATACATTATCTTAAATCTGACAGGAAAAAAAAAAAAAAAAGTAAAATTTAACCTGACAACTTTCAATAATCCATTCTGGTGTATTATCTTTATTTACAGACAGAAAAGTGAGAGGGATGGAGACGTATGCGTGAAGAATGCATTTGTTACGGGCCAAAACCTTGACCCCTATACACTAAAGAACTCTGAATGTTTAACATATTGTTCATATTGATCTTGGACAAGACTGATAAAACAGTAGGCAGTAGACAGGAAAGGTCATTGTCTTTAAGCTCTCAGAGAAAAAGCTTCAGTGTTCATCATGTTCTATATACTGAGATTACCAAAAGTATCAAACCTTGCTGAAGCACAACCTGTCAAAATATGTCCACACACACACACACACACACACACACACACACACACACACACACACACACACACACACACACACACACACACACACACACACACACACACACACACACACACACACACACACACACACACACACACACACACACACACACACACACACACACACACACACATGAATAATATGAAAATAAAGATAATACACACACACACACATAATTTTTTAAGATTTTTTTTTGTGTGTGTGTAAATTGTAAGAGATAATGTTATAATGCAAAAAAAGAGGACCCAATAAATAAATAAATAAATAAATGATGTTGGGTGAAAAATGAACATGTTCTTCATGATCCAGTATTCCACATACAACACATCAGGGCATCTGCTCACCAAGAAATGGTTAATGTATGAATTAAATAATAATCACTATTTACTATTATTTTAATTGTCCATTTTAAAAATAATTAATAAATACGGAAAAACTGGAAATATTTATAGATACAAAAGATCTAGCATGCAAACATGAGAAATGGAATTAAGCTAAAATTTACAGCATAAAAGACTGAAAAGTGTTTTATAATATTCTTTGCAAATTGTTACAAATATTAAAATGTAAGTAACTTTTAAGAGCTATAGAGTCTACCACAGCTAAAAATAATGTATCATAATGTGACTGTAAGTCATTTTATATGGCTCAGTGCTGGGTAAACACTGGTAATCATACACACACTCTCTCACTTTCACACAGAGAACATTCTTACTCAGTATGCAAGAATTAAAAGTGCCACTTTAAACTAGTAAGTGAAGCACATGCGGTGTTCACAAGAAATTAAAAAAACCAAGAGGCTCTTAAAGCACACCTTTCAAGAATTTCGAGCTAATCAAAAGATATAACAATAGATAAATTGTTCAAAATTAAGACAAAGCATGTGAACACTCTGTGGTTATAAAACGTTAGTGGGATGTGCATAGTTAATCTGATGAACTAATTGTAGTAAGACACTTGTGTGAACTTGGGTGGAATTGACTACATAAATTTACAAAAAAAATACACTGTTATCTAAATTTTTTATAAATAAGAAAATTAAGCACTAAAACTTCTATTCATAGAATGAGCTCTACAAACAGCTCACAGGCTCCATATGGGCTACAAGGTACCCGCAGGCACACTGTTGGAAACCACTGACTAATGACACGAGTAGTTATCGTCTGAAAGCTTCGCTTGTATGTGAACAGTCAAACTCACCAGACTTCTCTTAGGTTCTCAGAAAAATCATATCAGCAGGAATTCTCTGATTCTATAAAACAAAATATTACACATCGGTCAGAGGCAGATGGGCCTTCCGTACTATCTCCATATTAAAAATGAGTGAGTTGCCCACCTAGGCAGCCTAGAATCTTCAGAGATATTAATATATTAGTTATGCTGAACTTAGCAATAATGTGGACATATACGTATGTTATTGACTCCGGTTCTGTAACGTTAGTCCTATTTTAGCGTTGTGTTGAATAATTGAACAAGGTCATTTCCCTAGCAAGCAATTAAAGCGAACCACAGACAGCAAGGGGAGAGACAGACACAATGTCCCAATGAAAGAATGACAGGATTTCATCTGACGGATCACGTAGCAGCAAGTTTATGCTGATACCTTGAACAACAAAAGAGACGAAGGGATAAAAAAAAAAAAAGGACAACAAACCTTTTCCACAATGATTAAATCTCCAACCTGTATGTCTGAGCTCTTTACTCGGACCTTCCCTGAAAAACAAGATGGACAAATAATTGTAATTATAAATGAATTATTTAGCCCTAGGTGATAAATGAGACCAGTGTCCAAATTTATATTTAATAAAGACACTTTTTAAAATGATAAATATTAGGATTGTCAAAGTTAACATATCAAGTAGGATTATCTGTTTAATTTCACAACTTTCATTCTGTTGTGTGATTTTTCTAAAAATTGCTCAGCACATTTAGAGCTGACTGGGATTGAACAGAGTCGCTGATATTTCACACACATGCAGAAAAAGCCCCAAGCAGAGTACCCGTTTCCAACTAGAAGGAGAAAGACATTCTTTATGGATAATTTATTCATAAGTTAAACCCAGACAGGGCGTTTAACAGAAGTCATTTGCATTCTTTGTATGGTGAAATTGAATTATCATCAAAGATCAACAAGTGACATGTCACCCAAGAGTAAAACACTGTCATTCACAGAAATGTGGAGGCTTTGGCCTTTACACATGTAATAAAATGTTACTAAAATTATTACATTGCATAAAGTTACTAAATTGCATATTTTCTCTGCTATTTGATGTAGGAATATAGTGTATTTTTTGAAAAAGTGAGACGAGTGACATCAATACAAGTAAGTCAAACCGTATAATTTCATGTCATTTAGATCTCTTACATTAAAAAGGAACTAAATGCTAATAAAATGCAAGATTAATAGTTATTAAATATTGAAAAAACTTATGATATAATGCATATTTTGTATAATTTTAAAACAGTTGCAAAACTAAAGGTAAACGATTTTAGCTGTCTAAAATGTTTGATGAGAAAATTTTATTACATCAAGTCCCTACCTAGAATGTAAACAGCACAAATCAGTCAAAAAAGGCAGATAAACTCATTATAATTTCTTTTCACTATTTCATCATCTTCATAGGTTCAAAATGAAATAACTCTTGTGGAGTCAATGGAGTTTAAAACATGATGCTCTGGTCATATGACATAACATGTATAACCTCATCAGGATGTGTTACACTGTGGTCACCTCTCACTGTGAGTTTACTGTACAGCTGAGAATTCATCTCTTTATCTCTCCTGCAGTGCCGAACTTCGTCAACTGCCTCTCTCACCATAGTGACAGCCAACACAAAGCCCTGGATGACAAGAAAAAAAAAAAGAACAACAAAAACAACTATTAAATTTAAATTTTTGTGTTCAGTTTCCATCTTTGTGCAGTTAGATGTACTCACCAGCGGGGCCCACTACGTGTACAAATATCCTATCTTTAGTGATGGAACAAACTGAGAACAAGCCACTACCAAAAAATACAAGTTGAGGAAGAACTTAAACTGCTGGTAAAGAACCTAAAAACAAAAGAAAGAGAAAGCACCAAAAATAAATCATCATCATGCAATATATTTGATTAAAGGGATACTCCATCCCAAAATGAAAATTTTGTCATTATTCACTTACCCCCATGATGTTCCAAACCCGTAAAAGCTTTGTTCCTCTTCGGAACACAATTTAAGATATTTTGGATGAAAACAGGGAGGCTTGAGACTGTCCCGTAGACACAGTGTCAAGGTCCAGGAAAGTATGAAAAGCATCGTCATAATCGTCCATCTGCCATCAGTGATTCAACCGTAACGTTATGAAGCAACGAGAATACTTTTTGTACACAAAGAAAACAAAAATAATGACTTTATTCAACAATTCCTCTCCTCTGTGTCTCTCCAAATCAGCGTAGTGCCATTGTGGCTATTCTGAGCCGTACGCAGGCGGCTTATGTTCTTGTGTATCAGCCGCGGCACAAGGATACGTTTTTTATGTGTGTTGACGATTTGGGTTGAAAGCAAACAGCGCATCGACGCAGCGCAGCTGATACAGAAGAGTGTACGCCAACTGCGTACTGCTCAGAATTGCTAAAATGGTGCTACGCTGATTTGGAGAGACAGAGAGGAGAGGAATTGTTGAATAAAGTCGTTATTTTTGTTTTCTTTGTGTACAAAAAGTATTCTTGTCACTTCATAAAGTTACGATTGAATCACTGATGGCAGATGGACTATTCTGACGATCCTTTTCATACTTTCCTGGACCTTGACACTGTTATTTATTTGACAGTCTATGGGACAGTCTCAAGCCTCCCTGTTTTCATCCAAAATATCTTAAATTGTGTTCCAAAGATGAACGAAGCTTTTACAAGTGATTAATGACAAAATTTACATTTTGGGATGGAGTAACCCTTTAAGATTTGACAAAATACCCAAGACAAATTAAATCGAAAAATTTAAGGTAATTGACGGTAATACCCGTAACATCCTAACACAGCTTTTGGAGGCACACCTGATTGGCTTATACATAATTCATCATACAAGCTGCAAATTCTTTGCCAAGGGCACATTACAGAAGGTGCGTTCCACTGAATAAGACATCGCTAGCAGTCATAATACAGTAGATCACTTACACACTCAGTGGAAAAAGATACGCTGGATTGCTGTTACACCCCTTTACTTCACAGCTAGTTACACATTAACCTGATTACTGAGCAAATCTGCTGTGCGTACAATGGGTAGAGATTTCGCTTTAAACAGCCTAGCAAGAGCTGCAAAATAAATGCAGGCACAAAGAAAATATGTAAAATAAAATGACAAAAATAAAAACTATTTTAATTATAAATCATATTGATAACATAAAATAAACAATAATACAACATTTCACAAATAATAAATAAAATATTCTCCTTGCTATTTTGGTAGAGAAGTCAATTTTAGCACTCTCAGAACCCCCCCCCCCCAAAAAAAAAAAAAAAAAACATGCAGAGATTGTTTATACTGCCTTACCCCTGGCACAAAAGTGACAATGTTGTATTTCTGATTCTTGATGGCATTTTTGGGGTACTTCTCTTCACATTTCTCGGGATGTCCCAGCCATACTGTCCGAGCTTTCAGCTCCTTCTTTCTGCCACATGTGTGAACCAGACATTCACAACAGCTGTGTGACAGAGACCACAGGAGGAAAAAGATCATGCAGTGATTAGACAAATTCACTTCAAGGAGGACACAGTGCTACAGGCGCAGTTCAGGCCTGGATTCCAGTAAATGGTCTTTATTTAAAAATATCTCTGACCGAATAATTAACAAATATCAAGGCTGGTCATTACCCCTAATTTAAGGGATGCACTGAAAACCGGTGATTTTGTTGAATTATCACCCTGTTAATCACTTAAAACGCTTTTGAAAACGAACACTGAGACCTTTTGTGGAATTCATAAGTAGTCACTCGTATCCAGTTGATTCCACTTGAAATACAACTGACGTTAATGCAACATTAATGTAAGTGATGTTACAGTGAGTGAAGACAGCCTAGCTAAGTCTAGTTTCACTTGAACTTTGAGCAGATACACAGAGTACTTCCACTAAGTAGTAAGACTGAAACGGGAGCGACAGAAAACAGTAAAAGAATACTGCAGATGCTCTCAAAAAGAGTGTTTGTGAAGGAAAATTTGTGAGGTGGATTAAGGTCTAATTTTCCTTCAGTAATATGAATTATTTGACGAATTATGAATTGTGCACAGTAAGACCAAGAAACTTATGAAAAGTGGGTTTGCTTTGATTTCATGTCAACTGAAAATACTACAGTTATGGGAGTTAATAATTTTGTAAATGGCAAACACTACAAAAATCATCTGAGGTCGCAGATTCCATGTAGATACCTACAGGGAAGGACAAACCTGTAGATGACATCCTCTATAACCCCCTGCCTAATAAACCCCTCCCTAATAAACTGAAAGCTCTGTTTAACTGTGAAGGTCAGAGAGAGCGCCAAACACTTTTTTGACCTTCATATTCATGTTATATTCTAGCGGTTGCCATCCCCACTGAACGGCGTGACGGTATTCTGCCGGTACTCTGCGCAATGTACACAGTCATGATGATTGGTTTGGCAGGCACTGAACTAAATTACATAAACCTTGAAAAAATAAAATAATATTTGTGTTGGCCCTTTCTGTCTCCTGTCTGTAAGTGCCAGCGCCCTGATTCATAAGAGAGATTATTTGCTCAAATGAATGTAGTTCAAATAATAGGGCCGTTTGAATTAGCAGAGTTATTCTGCTTGAATTATTTGCTCATTTCATAATCCTTTGCCTAAGCACACAGAAAATTACTGGAAAGCAGCAAACTGGTCAGCTGTGTGAAATCCCATTTGTTCATTAGGAGAAGAAAAAAAATCAATACCCAGCTTACAATTGAGATGCGCTGCTGATAATGTAGCACATAAATGGAGAAGAGTCAAGCACACACTTTCATAACAATAAATGAGTAAAATATCTTTTAATCAAACTTGCGTCACATGTCATTGATGCAACACAAAAGGCACTGAGATATTGTGGGAATGCAAGTCCAAAATAGACATTGAGTTTGTTGACATTGTTGGCTGGATATGCAAATTTTCGGTTGGCGTGTTTGACCTTCTGACTGATGATGTGCAGAGAGCACCTCAACCAAAAAACATGACCTGTGCTTGTGTGTGCATTTCATGCACAGTTACTGGTGCGTTAGAAAGGAGCTTAGCCAACCTGGCACAAGCACTACATACACACACGATAGGCTGCATGACAACGATGACATTTTATTAACAAAAGGTGAAGGCCAAGATGTTTTGAATGCTTTTACAGTGGGGAAAATATGTATTTGATCCCCTGCTGATCCCTAATTTTGCCCACTTACAAAGAAATGAAGCGTCTGTAATTTTTTATGGTAGGTTTATTTTAATGTATAGAGGCAGAATACCAATCAACCAAAACCCATTATGTAAAGATTAGAAATTGATTTGCATTTCAGGGAGTGAAATAAGTATTTGATCCCCAAGCAAAACATGACTTAGTACTTGGTGCAGAAACCCTTGTTGGCAATCACAGAGGTAAGACATTTCTTGTAGCTGGTCACCAGGTTTGCACACATCTCAGGAGGGATTCTGATCCACTCCTCTTTACATTTACACTTACATTTATTCATTTAGCAAACTCTTTTATCCAAAGCGACTTACAAATGAGAACCATAGAAGCAATCAGACCAATGAGAGAACAACAACAGTATACAAGTGCCATGACAAGTCTCAATTAGTCTAGCGCAATACACGTAGCTATGTTTTTTTTTTTTCTTTTTTTTAAAGAATAGAATAGGTAAGTGCTAGTATTAGTTGGTCAGGTGCTGGCGAAAAAGATGTGAATTTAGATGTTTTTTGTAAATGACTAAAGACTCAGCTGTTCGAATTGAGATTGGGAGGTCATTCCACCAGCTGGGCACAGTCCAGGAAAAGGTCAGTGAGAGTGATTTTGAACCTCTTTGGGATGGCACCACAAGGCGCCGTTCACTTGCAGAACGCAAGCTTCTGGAGGGCGCATACGTTTGAACTAGTGAGTTTAGGTATATTGGTGCAGCACCAGTGGTTGTCTTGTAGGCAAGCATCAGTACCTTGAATTTGATGCGAGCGGCTAATGGTAGCCAGTGTAACTTAATGAGGAGAGGAGTAACGTGAGCTTTTTTTGGCTCATTGAAGACCACTCTCGCTGCTGCATTTTGCATCAGTTGCAGAGGCTTGACAGAACATGCAGGAAGGCCCACCAAGAGAGCATTACAATAGTCCCGTCTCGAGAGAACAAGAGCTTGAGCAAGAAGTTTTGCAGCTTGCTCTGACTGGAAAGGTCTAATCTTCCTAATGTTGTATAAGGCAAATCTGCAGGATGGGCTGTTGTAGCAATATGGTCTGTGAAGCTTAACAGATAATCGATCACAACTCCTAGGTTTCTGGCTGTCCTGGAAGGAGTTATGGTTGATGAACCCAGCTGTATAGAGCACCTGTGATGAAACAATGGGTTTGCTGGAGCCACAAGCAGTTCTGTCTTAGTAAGGTTGAGCTGAAGGTGATGGTCTTTCATCCAGCTAGAAATGTCCCTCAGACAGGCTGCAATGCGAGCAGCTACCGTCGGATATTTTGGTTGGAATGAGAAGTAGAGTTGAGTGTCATCAGCATAGCAGTGATAAGAAAAGCCATGCTTCTGAATGACAGATCCTAATGACGTCATGTAGATGGAAAAGAGAAGTGGTCCAAGCACTGAGCCTTGAGGAACCCCAGTAGCAAGAAGTTGTGACTTAGAAACCTCACCCCTCCTAGACACCCTGAAGGACCTACCTGAGAGGTAGGACTTCCAGAGATGCCCATCTTTCTGAGGGTGGACAGGAGAATCTGGTGGTTAACTGCGTCAAATGCACCAGACAGATCCAGCAAGATGAGTACTGAGAATTTGGAAGCTGCTCTTGTCAGTCGCAGGGCTTCAGTAACCAAGAGCAGAGCAGTCTCGGTTGAGTGGCCGCTTTTGAAGCCAGATTGGTTTTTACAGATCCTCTCTAAATCCTTAAGGTTTCTTGCCTGTTGTTTGGCAACTCAAAGTTTCAGCTCCCTCCATAGATTTTCTATAGGATTGAGGTATGGAGACTGGCTAGACCACTCCATGACCTTTATGTGCTTCTTCTTGAGCCACTCTTTCGTTGCCTTGGTGGTATGTTTCAGGTCATTGTCATGCTAGAAGACCCATCCATGACCCATCTTCAGTGTTCCGGCTGAGGGAAGGAAGTTCTCGTCCAAGATTTTACAGTACATGGCCCCGTCCATTTGTCCCTCAATGCAGTGAAGTCGTCCTGTACCCTTAGCAGAAAAACAGCTGTAAAGCATAATGTTTCCACCTCTGTGCTTGACTGTAGGGATGGTGTTCTTGGGGTCATAGTCAGCATTTCTTTTTTGGTCTCATCTGACCACAGCACTTTCTCCCAAGCCTTCTCAGAATCATTTAGATGTTCTTTGGCAAACTTTAAACGGGCCAGTACATGTGCCTTCTTGAGCAAGTGGACCTTGTGGGCACTGCAGGATTTCAGTCTATTGCGAAGTAGTGTGTTACCAATGGTTTGCTTGGTGACTGTGGTCCCAACTGCCTTATGATCATTAACAAGCTCCTCCTATGTAGTTCTGGGCTGATCCCTAACCTTTCTCATGATCATCCTTACCCCACGAGGCAAAATCTTGCACGGAGCTCCAGACCGATGATGACCGTTTGATGTTTATTTTGTATTTCTTCCATTTCCGAATAATAGCACCAACAGTTGTCTCCTTCTCACCAAGCTTCTTGCTGATGGTCTTGTAGGCCATTCAAGTGTTGTGCAGGTGTCTTTTATAAACCTAACGAGCTGACATTAGGAGTAACTTCTTAAAGGGACAGGACTAATCCATGTTCCACATGGGCACATAACCAATCTGTGGGAGCCAGAATTCTTGCTGGTTGGTAGGGGATCAAATACTTATTTCACTCACTGAAATGCAAATCAATCTCTAACCTTTATATATTAGGGCTGCACGATTATGACAAAAATCATAATTGTCGATTATTCCCTTGAAATTGTTATTGCGATTATTAATTAGGATTACTTTGAATGATGTTCATACCATTGTTTGAAGCAACTGCATGCCATATTTTTTATATGAAAATAAACAAGCTGAAAACACTCTTGCTGAAAAAACTTGTATTGCTTTTCTATAGCATTAAGGCTCAAATGTCAACTATACATTGGATTGGTTTCTTCTTTAAATAAAAAAAAGTATCTATGAATTAAAAAAAACAACAACATTTTTTATCAAATTAACATTATTAATCGAATAATCAAATTAAGTTACAAGCAACCACATATATTAATATTTTAATATTCTAAAAGTCCCCAAATAAAGATAATTCAAAAACATTATTTTATTTTCATATCATTGAATAAAATCATAATCACTGACTTAAGATAACTAGAAAAGATAACTATAACCGTAACTATATTAGTGTCCACACTAAGGCATGGCATCATTATGTTTATTATAAGCATGCACTGCAGTTTTGTTGTCTGCTGCTTTAAAAGCTTGAGCTCTTTAAAGTCAGAATCTGAATGTCAATGTTTTATCATTTTTCAACTAGAAAAAAAAAAAACCTTCTGAATGTGATTTCAACTATATTGTTCCTATGTGTTGCTACGGTTATATCTGAGGAATGGACTTCCCTGTTCTCATAGAATTAGAATGCTTTTTAAAATGTTATAGGTATAGTTATTCCCCTTGATATGAACAGGCATTTACAGTCAAAACCAAACTATTTGCAATTGAGTCCATTCACAAAGAACAGGTTCTCATTATATTTTTAAATTGTTGGTTTGTGTAAGTATGCATCAGAGAGACGTCTTTGGCCCATGCATTATGTTTGGTATTTTTGTGACACACAGTCAAGTTAAAAAAGTGGTTCATGTTAGACTGACAAATACTAAGTCTAACTGACTTATTTAGGAGCACTCAGATATTTTAATGTTTAAATATTAACATGAGCTCTCATGTGGCCTGTTACCTGGTGCACAGGATCTTCCATCCACCACAGAGGAACCATTCCAGTCCTCTGCGTCTCTGACTCACTCTGGCTCTGGGCAGCGTCTGATAGTCACTTTCGTCATTTTCAAAAGCTTTCTCTGACATCATCAAAGGCATCTCATCAAGGTTCGAGGATTCGTCCTCAATCTGATACCTGAAACATTAAGACAAAAAAAGATGACGCCACCCCTCTAACATATTATGCATCATAATAATTATTATGAATTATGAAAGTTACATAGTCCTTTTCATTTATATAAATTAACAAAAAGCTAAATAATTTCTAAGCTACAAAAAGAGCATAGATTTTGTTTTGAATTAAGATGTCATGTCACAAATGTAATAAACAGACATTGTTTGTTTCCCAAAACAGCATTCCTACTTTCATTACATCGCAAATTTTAAAAAGACATTATGCAATAAAATAAGGACATTTTTAAAGGCGCCTACATGAATGAGTGGAACAAAAAATGCAGAAGTCGAGGGTTCTGTTCCTGTCTCACACTGTGTTCCTCATTTATCGAGACGAGTCTCAAACCCAGATCAGCAGAATGCTATTGTGACACTCAGAAACAGCCGACGTCCCGAGAGGATATCAACTTCCACCCACACAAAAGCCTGACCGTTTCTGCACCAGATCCATTTTAGCCTTAGCGTCAAAACCTGCACACTCCCTTTTCACTCTAAAGCTGTCCGTGGATAGATTTAATTCATGCAATTAGGCCTCGGTGACCACTGTAAACACTGACAGCCTTTTGCAGTTGAACACTGAAAACAGCATAAAAATACCTACTAGCCTCAAACCGTGCTGACTGAACAGGCCTCCTCAGGTAATGATATTGTGTCTGTTAAATTATTAAAGACGTGTAATACACTTACAATGGAGGACATTAACAACCTACAAACTATAGTCCTAGGGATTTTAAAAGCAACACTCCCTTTTCCTCTAAAAGAATGAATCAGGAAGAAACACATTTGAGAGTTCAGAGAGTGTGAATCATATTTGATCCTACGTTACACACCAAACGCCCACATCATGTAGTGAAGATTACTGCACTTACTGAACTGTATGATAAAAGAAATCAGATCACCATTAAACTTGCTCAAAAAATTGCAATCGCATTGCTTACTCATAGCTGGCTATGCATAATAATTTCTCATTGATTTCTTTTGAGTTTGGGGCGAAATTTGGTCCAGACATTTTCTTGACAAGTTTCGTGAGATTCACCATTATAAGAGACTTTGAACTAATGGGAAATGACAAATATTATCTCTACAAAGGCTAATCAGTTCCTGCCACAATAGGCAAGTTATTATTGAGGTATGTCAACAAAAACATATCACTCTACATGTGTCTGTGGATTTTAGCCTTTGATGTCTATTAGAAAATACTTTTTGGTTAAAGCGTCTTGACAGCAGTCAAGCAGAATGGGCGTATTAATAATAAAAATAAAGACAACTAAGTTAGCTGACCGTTGTAATCATAAAATGATACAGTCGAGCAGGGCCAATGCAAGACATTCGTAGCTCGCAGGCCCACCACTGATATTTGTATTCAATTGTATGATAAAAGAAATCCGATCACCATCAAATCTGCTTAACCACCCATATAAATCAAGAAGGACAACAGAATAAGCAAAGTATGAGCCAAACATAGCTGGTGGTCCAATTAATCAGTCCTAACTGTGGTCAGTTCTTCTGCTCTTCTCTCTCTTCCTCAATAAAACAAAAAACGATTCACAAAGTGATTATGTGCAATAGCATTACCCCAAACAATGAAATCGAATTAAGCAATCACTTTGGTTTTCGTCCATACTCTAAAGCAGCAATGCCACAAGTGGTCCTTAAGACTGTCAGCATTTGACAAACAGCTGGATGCCATAAATACAGATCCTGTCTGCTGTTAGGCTGCTTATTCGGTTCAGGAAAACCAGATGGACAATAGTTCCTAAATGAATATCTTTGACATCTTTGCCTCGCATAAACCGTGGGAAAGTTTGCGGCGATAACGTTACCTCGTCAAGCTCAGCATCAGGAGACCATGGCATGTGACGCGTATAATGTTACCTGAGGCGAATGAGATGCTGTACGAGATATGCTATAGATAAAACAAAGATGGTCTAATGATAAACCAAAAACTCGTGACATATTCTATGAATGTACCTGACGCACGTGAATAGTGTTTTAGGTGCTTTGTGATGTTTAATGAATTTTCTGGAATGTTCTATAGACATATTCTATGTGATTTTACATGAGATGCTCCACAAATGTAACGTTACTGACAGCTACAAAGTATCTCATGAGCGTGTCATAAAACGCATTAATGAACATACCTAAGATGTTTCATGAGTAGGAACCGGAATGACAAACATCTCACATGATTATATCACGTCTTAATCACCACAGGCATCTCTCGGGGAGTCTTGTATCATCTCACGTGCTATCAACTGTAATCTGACACTGACAGCTCGCGCTGCTGAAGCACTCAACCCGGAACCGTGGCATAAACAAACACAATATCGACACATACGTTATTGCAACAACTCAGATGAGAGTCTTGTGTTAAAAAAAAAAAAGTGTTTAAGATGAATATCCTACCGTCTACATACCTGGCAGGTCTGCCAGCATTATAATGCGCAGTTTTTCTTGAATTCTTCCATTCAGGATTCAGTGGGATGCTGTCTACCATCTTTGCTCGGCTACGTATGTATGTCGTCACGTCCGGAATGGAGTGAGGGAAATATCTGCTGTAATCTGGAAAAAATATTTTATTTTATTTTATTTTATGGGCTATCGTTGATGGTTTATTTAACTTTAGACGTCTTAACAGTGTTGTCCTGTTGTCATTTGAAGGCTTCTGTTCCCAAATGAGGCCAAGATTTTACATTTAAATAACAGTAATATAATGATTTAATGGTATATATATATATATATATATATATATATATATATATATATATATATATATATATATATATATATATATATTATATATTTTTTTTTTTTTTTTTTTTACCATAACAATAATGTCTAACACAAGTTTACATTACAACACAGACACATACCAAGAGACAGAGATAGAGATAAAGAGTGAAGCCTTTTCTCCATATTGTTACAATGCACAAGTAAGGTGACACAAACTAAATATTTTGTTTGAGATATATTTAACAGCAATATTGCATCTTAGAAATAAATCCAGTTCAGTCAGTGTGTGTTTGAGATACCACCTCCGTTGTTTTATGTAAAAATACTGATGTGCAGACAGAAAAGCAAGCCTGGTGTACTTTTTATTTGTTATAATGTATCTGAGTACAAAAATAGTGTCTCCTTTTCATGCAGAGGACACATCAAATACCCCGTCCCTTGTTTCACCATTACCTATCATATGAAAAAAAAAAAAAAAAACAGCTTGTTCATATTTTTGTTTTCTTTTTTTCCCCAACACTAAACAATATATTATATAAGGAAAATAACACTACAAAATAAAATAAAATAAAAAAACACTAAAATGACCTGACATGACACGCTTAGTAAATAAGACATAAGCTACCATTACAGACAAGCATAATGTTTTTACCTTTTTATTTTCCCTTGTACATTAATGTTTCTGGAAACATGTATTTATTTTGTTCTTGATAGGAAAACATACCTCTAAATTGTAAAATAGTATTGTCCTGCAACAAAAGGGGTTCATTGATAACTATACTTTAAACTGTAAATTGTAAAGGTGTTTTTAATGCAAGTTCTTTATTAGCAGTCATATTATAGTTCATGGTCTCATGTTGGCCCACTAGATAATTTTGCATGTAAAAGTAAATAAGGCAAAGAATAGCATTAAACACATAATTAGCATTAATAATATAATAACACAGGCTGGTATAAGATGGAACGTTTCATTGCTGATGGCCGCTAAAATGACAAAAGCTTTCATGATGGTGTACTTGATTTGCATGAAAATAAACAGTTTGCATCCAATGCATAGCAGCAAAGAAGTGGGATGTCAAAGAATAATACATCTCTTTTCAAATCTGAAATGTCTTCTTTATCTTTTGCTTGGGGATTTAAGTTACATACTTTCAGCTGTAGCTATATTAAGACCACAGTGTGGGAATGAAAAGTTTATATTATATTTGCAAACATGTTCCCTTTCCCATGAATAGAGCAATGTTTGACAGCAGAATCAGAGGGAAAAAACAAATAGAATAAAATAAAATACATATTTACAACATAAAATAATCATTTCATTTCAAAGTAATGCCCTTGAATCAAGTGTAAGGTTTCAGTCAGTGGACATAATTGAAAAACTAACCGTGGCATCAGTTTAAAAAAAAAAAAGTGCCATTATAGCACAAGATAAACTGAATCTTTCCCCACATGAATCAAGCACATTCTAAAAAGTTTATTCTGATTTTAAAAAATCAAGACATGTTTATTTCAATGTTCCTTATGCAAGGAGAAAGAATATGTCACCTTTACTTTAATTGATTCCAATGTCTCTTTTGTCATCAATCATCATGGAGAAGTGTTGTCCAGCACCCCTTTCTGAGCCAGTTTTTTCCATGGCTGTGATTGGTGGGCTGTTTCCAGTGCTAGCCTTGTCTGTGGCCAAAGTAATGGCAGGAAGCTGGGGGACTCCTCCACTCTGAATGACGGATATTTCATTGTTCCTCATTGCTAAGCCATTAGTTATAGCTGTTGCGTATCGGCTCCAGAAGTTTTGATCCACATTCATGGCCCGCGCTGCTAAATCCTTTTGAAACACTTCGCTGAATTTCAGGGCATCACCGCCTAGAAGGGCAATTGGGTTTTCCACAGACAGACGTCTACCTCTACGGGCAGGAGTGTTATTCCACATATGGGTGCCCATGTGCACCTGTAGACAAACAGAAATGAAAAAGAAATCAATTACAAATAATTTTACACTATTAATGTAATATGTGTGTCTGTAGCATTGAGCTGTTGCAACATATGTTTGTCTGTAGCATTGAGATGTTACAAAAATGACCCATGTTGTGACAACCACCATGCATATATTATTTATTTATTTATTTATTTATTTTTTCCTTTGATTGACAGGATGGTGGAGACCTGACAGTAAAGTACAGGCAGAGAGTTGGAATATGACTGGGCCTTGACTAAGGACGGGCTCAAGCCCAGGTCCACACATACACAACAGTTTTTTACAGCACAAAATTCAACAATGGTAAGCATTTTATGAAAATAAATAAATAAATAAATAAATAAATAAATAAATAAATAAATAAATAAATGTAAGCAAATAATATGTTTTATTTAAAAAGGAAACGTAATTTAAAAGCTCATATATATTGTTTAAGTTACTCATTTGTTAAATAAAATGCAATAATGATCACACATACCTTGAGATTACCCTTGGTAGTGAACGCTCGACCGCAGACAGAGCAGCCAAAGGGTTTTTCGCCAGTGTGTGTGCGCTCGTGGATCTGCAAGGCACTGGCTGAAGAGAAGTTCTTCCCACATGCACTGCAGTTGTGTTGCTTAGGGGTCCGCCTGGGAGGGGGTGGTCTAGTGAGTGAGGTGACGCCCGGTATCATCACCTCAGAGTGTGAGGTGGGAGACTGCAGGCCAAATGCAGGGAAAGGCCTCTCTTTTAGCATGTATGGTCTACTGCAAGCATTCATCTCCAGTTTCACCGCAGTAGGCAAATTTTTAGTATCCTGTTCAGTAGACCTTTGAGCATTTTCTGAGAATAAAAATAAAAAATTAGTATTAAATCAGCAGTGTAATTAAATAAACAAATACCACAATGCTACGTATTAATTGTTAAAGGTGAAGTGTGTCATTTCTGGCCACACAAAGCGAAACAAAATTGCAATTGTTTTTCACATTTTAATAATTAATAATAATTTAAATAATATAATAAATAAATACTAAAAAAATAAAAATAAAAAATTCTAGAAACACTCCCCTGTCCTCCATTAATTGAACAAACAGATCAGTCCAGCTCCAAACTCACACCATTATTTGAGCTATGTTGCAGTGACAGGCATTGTGTTGCACAGTGCACAGTGTTTACACAATTCAGGTGAATTAAATACAGCTTACTTACAGTTGTCTCTGCATATTTAGCTAGAATAGGAGATAGAAAACATTTCACACTTCACCTTTAAAGTAATTAAAATTACACCATACACATTTAGCTGCTTATTCAGTTTACTAAGCATTTTTGTTTGAACATTTTACCACAACTTAATTTCATTATTTTCAAATCACTTACATTTGTAAACTGGATTTTGTATTGAGACTACATTAATCATTTTTTTTGACATAACTTGACAATGGACTTTGAATTCCCTGCATGCATAGCATATGACTGTATTAGGAGTGTACATTTTAAAACTAAGTGTTATTTTATGTGTTTCTGAGTAAAGGGAAATACTAATTGCTGTTTAATGTTCAGTTATTCTATAGATTAAAGGCACAATATGTAATTTTTTGCCACTAGAGGGAGCGTATTCAAAACACAAAGAAATAAAGGCGTAGTTTGATGACACCGTGACTGAGTGTGGAATCATGGGAGATGTCATCTTCATCCCCACAGCCGAAGCAATCCGACAGGACTCATGGCAGAAATCATGTTCATAGATGAGCTAGAGATTTATTAACGTAGTAGAATGAAGCACGGTGAGACTGAAAGCCGTCGAAGCGAAACGAGGCCGCTGAACGAGCGTGACATGCGGAGCTTTTATCATGCCACAGCTGACTGCTTCTGCTCTTTCCGGTCGTGCGTATGTGGGGGAAAAAAGCAGCGCTGTTTTATCATACTAGATAAGTTTGAAAGTCCTATTATAATGCTACTCTGCGCGGCCGTCACCAGTCTATTAAAACACACAACATATTAAAGTGTATTTGGTGTTTCCATGTTTTCTACAAAACAAAACCGGAAATCGAGGGGTTATGACGTCATTGGCAGGTGACACAATGACACTATGGACACGGTCCGTGTCACTAGTTAAAACTGCTTATTTCTCTGGATTTAAACATTCTTTGAAACATTTAGGATAATGTAAGTACACAAGTCAGCAAAATATATAACACTGTTCTAGTGGTTTTTGGATATTTAATGAAAAAAGCTTACATATTTTGCCTTTAAAGAAGATGTTTTGTTATGTTGCGGTATTTGTGTGGTTACTGTTACTGTAAAGAGTGGAGCTTGTGTTTAGGCTGTGAGCTACAAGATGACTACAGTGTGTGTTGCTTCGCTCAGTGAGAATAACTGCTAACGCCAGTACTGAGACTAGTCCTTTCTTACTTGTTCATCTCATTCATATCATATAATAAAAAATAAAAAAAATATTATATTTAGTATGCTAACACACCAATGCAAGTAACTGTCTGACACAAGGACATAAATTTAGGTTTGTTTAACAAAATAATACTTGTTTTAATGGACATGTTCTAGTCTTGTATAAACCTAAAATAACTGTGTGAAAGCTTTTCTCAATTTAATTAGGTTCAATGAGCATTTTTTATTTATTTATTTTTTGTGTGTGTGAACAGTTTTTACTGGTATCATAAAGCAGTTTTAGCTTACCGTGTTCCTTACTGAAACACTGCATATTGAAATTGTTTTCTTTCTTGACTGTAGAGTTGATAGGCTGGAATCCTGTTTGATTAACAGTCACCTCGTTGACTTTATTTTCTGCAGGGCAATCTGTTGCTTCAGATTTTACTATAGCTGTTGCCTCTGGGACTTTAGATGAGAGGTTCAGAGAGACTGAGTGCTCATGTTGACCCTCAGGTTGACTGTTGGGATAGGGTGAAATGTGAATAAAACTAGACGAATGTGGCATCAAACTACTTCTCATGCTATGGGTTTCCATCTCACCAGTGGTGGTAGAGCCCAGAGCATGAAGATCATTATCCATAGGTCCGCACCTGACAATCTTTTTTCCATTAGATTGGCTAAAATTGAAGGATGAGTCGCCCCCTACATTTTGAGTTTCTGATAGACTGGTTGGAAGAGATGAGGTAGGTGGTGGACTGTCTGAAAAAGAGCTCAGGGTGTTTTCATTGTTCTCCACAACATCCCCTTCTTCTTCAAATGAAATATCATCGAGACAGTCATCATCATAACTGCTCATGCTGTCAAAGCTCTCCATATCTGTATCTTTCTCATAGATGGTTTCTGCCAGAGGAGTGTTTGGAATCTGCCCCCCCATGTGCATACGTATGTGCTGCTGTAGAACAACGGCATTTGTGAACTTTTTCTGACAGATCGGGCATGAATGCTGAATCCGAAGAGGAGGTTTTGCACGGTGTACACCAAAGTGTGTCTTTAAGTTACCCTTTGTGGTGAATGCTCGTCCACAAACCTTGCATTTAAATGGCCTCTCCCCTGTATGGATGCGGTAATGCATCTTCAGTGCGCTCTGACAGCTTAGCACACGGTGGCAGATAACACACTGATTGGGCTCCATCATCTTCTTGTCGATGTTCTCCACAAGCTGTTGGAGCTTCGATGTCTCAGATGTTTGCATAGAGTCTTGGAGACCATCAAATGGGAACTTGGCCTTGAACTGATCCGAGATGAGTGGAGGAGAGGACGACTTATTATCAGCTGAAGGAGCATCAGTGGACTCGGTTACATTTACCTTAACAGGTTTTTCTGTAGACATGGACTGTGGAAGCAGGCTGTTGGGGTTGTTACCGTTTCTAGTCATACTGTTTGATGGCAGGTGCACTTCTTCTGTATTGAAGCGTTGTGTGATCTCTTCTTCTCTGTTTGATTTAGGGGAGGCCGGAATGGTGGACATATCTGTCTCAGTGCCGGTGGGATTGGGCGACGACGGTGCAAGTTCACCTCTGGCTGGCGACGGCCTATGTGGAGATCTTTCAGAGGGTGTGCTTGTAAATGAATCACTTAAGCTTTCAATAATTGGTACTGTGGGTGGCAACTGCAGACCCACTGAGGACGCCACTGTTGGAAGAACAGGCTTGCTGTCTAACCAGGTGGGACCTGTCTTCTCCGGAGGAAAAGACATCCCATAGGGAATCCCAGAACTGGTAGGGATATTGTCAAGATATTCTGGGACTGGGTACGGGTTCATCTGAACATGAGGGTACTTCTCCTTGTGCCTTTGGAAGTGAACTTTGAGGTTTCCCTTTGTGGAGAAACGGTTGCCACAAATGTTACATTTGAAGGGCCTTTCACCTGTGTGCGAGCGCAAGTGGATCTGCAAGGCACTGTCACTGCCGAACACTTTAGCACAGAACCTACACTTGTGCTTAAAGAATGGGTCATCGGAACTGGGCTTGCTGTCAAAAATTGAGATGCTGGGCAGTTTGCTCTTACGGTACTTCATCATAGCAGCAAGTGGGTCTAATGCACTGGCAGTGGCTGCAATACTGGCCAGAGGATTGGGAAATATGACTCCATTGGGAGGGCTTTGAGGTAGTAATGGTAGGTTGGCGGAAGGGCTAAGGAGGCTACTCTGGCCAGCTGATATTGGGCTAGGAGTGCTTATGGACTGGGAGTCACTAATGTTAGAGTGTGATCTGCTACAGGTAGGCAACAGCGGGGAAGCCCCGCTGCAGCTGAAGAGATGAGGGCTGGAACTTGTTAATGAAGCAGTGGCAGTCTCCAATGCTCTAGAGCTGATTTGTCCACTGTTTGGCTGGAAAGACAGCAATGGTGGCCTCACTAGCATAGATGCCTGGGATACAGAAGCCTGCCCATTCACTGCAGAGGGCATGACCCCAGATAATGGAAGTACAGGGGGTGGAGCGATGCCCTGGAAACTGTAAGTGTTAGAGTCAGAGGGTAGGCTTTTTGAGGCAGGATTAAGGGCGGCTTGCGTAGGCTGCCTATTCATTACAGCGACCTGGCTGCGGATCTGCTCAATGAGCTGTAATTGCTGAACCTGCTGCTGTTGCAGTGCCATCAACTGCTCCAGAATCATGGGTATAGCAGCTGAGTTCAGCTTGCCTGCAGATGCCGCACATTGAATGCTCTGGGAAAACTGAGCAACGGCCACTCGGGTACTATGAAGAATCTCCAGGGTCACATTGGTGCTAGGCATGTCAAAGTGATTGGTTATAGGTGGTGCAGGAGAAGAGGTGGTGTTTTCATTGTCAAGTGATAGAGGGCTGAGGTTTGATGTTTTAAGCTCAGGCAAACTTATATCCATTTGTTCATTCAGGTCGATGATGTGAGTTTCCTCAGGCATCTCGTCGACTTTCTCAGCCAGCTGGGAGTTGAGCTCACTAGCCTCCATTTCTGCTGTGTCACTGTAAGCACTCAAAAGGGACTCTGTCGGTGATCCGTGGGAAATGGCCTTCTCTTCATTCTCCTTTACTATCAGCACAGGGGGGTCTTCCGTGCATTTCTGCTGGTGTTCCAGCATTTCGGACCACTTGAAGAATTCAGCACAGCACCTCTCGCACACGTGCATCTCTTCACCTCCGCTGCGGCTCTCCGAGCAGCTGTCCTCCTCATCCCCTCCCCTCAACAGAAGTACTGGGAGATAAAGACACAGAGAGAAAGCGTGTGAATAGAAATTTCTGAGATGATAGATTTCTCACAGCTATTCTTGGAGGAGTGAACAATATAGATAAACTAAATCAATTGTACCACTTTACCAATTACTGAAAGCCAGCCTCTTTTTGCTCATGCTCCAAAGACTCAGATGATAATTTTCCTTGCACAATCCATCAAATAATGCGACCTATCTATTGAATATACGGGAGCTTAATGAAATTCTATAGGGGATATTGATTTCCAATGTTTTTATACAATTCACAGCTGCACTGTCAGTTAAGGGGCAAATTGAGTCTTTGATTGACTAATCTGAACCCTCCATTGCTATCAAACACTCTTATTTCCTGATGAATTTGAAGAACTAATTCCTCTCCACTTGACATTGTTGAGTGAAACGGTTAACTCTTTTTGCTAAAGGTGTGCAACCTTGACAAAATGGTTTCAGCTTTAAATATGTAAAAAGCACAACTTACTTCAAATTGTTTTAAATCATGTCATAATTGATCATAAACACTAGAAAAAAAAAATAAGTCAAAGTCTTTATAGTGTATTTATCTTTAAACAAATCTGTTCAGTGCCATTTTCTCATGGAATCAGTAAATTATAATGACATAAACATGAAGTATAAAGCATGTCAATACTGAACAAGAATGCACAACTTAAAAAATTATCATTTCAAATCAAAGTGTAATAATAATCAAAGCCTCAAAAAATGATTATTTGTCATAAAATAAAACAGCAGTATTTGATAAGATTCTGATATTTGCATTTTGACAACATATAAAAGCCCTATGCTACATCAACTTAAACTGTTAAAGGTCATTTGCTCACTGATGAGCACTAAGGGCTTGGGTTTGGGTAATTTATGCACTTGCAGGAAAATTACACAAATAGATTGACTCATAAAATGTTTCGTGAGATGACAATGTGGGGAAAAAAAGTAAGCCATTACTTCCTATATTAACTGTATATGTTTGTATTTGTGTATGAGTGTGTGTGTGTGTGTGTGTGTGTGCATTTTTTCCTTTTCTTTCTTTTCTTTTTTTTTTTTAATCTTTTTATTAGTTTATAGTAATAGAAAATGCCACAGATGATTGTGTGGGTGTATTCAGTGTATGTTTCTTAATTACCCCCTTTATCGCCTTGATGTAGCCACACTGAATATATTTATAAATAAGAATATTGCTGGATAAAAATTTCAGAAAATGTGACAGTGAGTAAGAGAGATGAGTAAAGAGAGGATGACAGAATATCTGAAATTATTTTGTGGTCAGGTGTTGTTTTGTTTCTTCTCAATTTTTGTGAGCCTTCCTCAGAGTAATTACAATGTGGGTCATTTGCTCGTCTAATTCCAGTAACCGTGTGGGTGGTCTGAAAACTCTTAACAACAAAAGGTGAGAGCTAACTGAAACTGATCTAGTGAGGCGACCTATTAACTTTAGGCCATGCTGCAAATCTTAAAATGTTCACAGATTAGTCCATATAGATATTAGTATATAGTTCAAATGGAATCACAAAAAATACCTTAGGCGTACCCAGTGAAAAGACGGACAAAATTGTGTTCATTAGATAGATATATCAAGTTCTTAAATAAATTAAAAAAAAAGTCATTCCGTGAGGCCCTGCTGCATGAGCCACTACAAAGATAAAAAACTAGGGAGATTCTTAGGGTGCTCAGCTGGTAACCGTGGTTTTTGTAACTAGCTGGATCATTTCAACATGAGACAGGCAAAGGTTACAACGTAAGTCTTTGAATAAATTTCCCAGACCCCAAAAGAAGAAAGCTAAAACGCTATTAGACAATCATCACTGCAGATGCCTGATGAATGACACTTGAAGGCAAACTGAAAGATGTACAAGGGCAAACACGAAAGTGAAAATTATATTGTTGATGTCAACAAAAATAAGAGAGAACAATCAGCTAAGTACTTATACTGCATACATGGATAAAACTAAGTCAAATCATTATTATTTTTTTTAAATTAATTTAAAATATAAACATAATTTAACATTAATTCAATTAGAAAACATTATGCCAATTAGTCTTTTAACAGATATAAATTATAGATGGTTTTTAGTTTGTTAATAATATTTTCTTAAATGTATTGAAATACCCAGTGTGTTTGAGCTTGATCTAAAATTGCTGTATATTGCACATTAATTTTACTCAATATCAAGAATACTTCAGCAGATGCATTATTTTCTAAAAAAAATGCAATTTGTTTAAATTTTTTTTTTTTTTAAGCTGTTATGCAATTATTTGCCTTGCCTGTTGACTAAAGCAGACATTTTTTTTTAACAAATACTAAAAAACTAACCCACAGTTTAAACTTTATGTAAACGTTCAAGATTTCAAATGATTCATTATTTCTACATCAATATTGTTGCATCAGGTTTTCACTCAAATCCTTTAATTACTCTTCTAACAGATCAGGCCTGATTATAATGGATTCATCTGATTAAAACTGATCTGAAGAACAATAAACGTCTTTCACTGTCTGCTTTCAAACCATACTCTGATTCTCTTCTTTAAGGTCGATCTTTGTGTTGCAGTAAATAATTTAACGCGATTTAAATGAAGACATAACTTCGACACCAAACAAAGTGTGAGGATTTTTCATGTAGGCAAGTAAGTAACTTCATTATCATGACAAAAGGAATTATTCTCACGCAAACAGAAGAATGTTGAAGGTTTTGTTTGGGTCTTTGCAATGGGAAACTTTTGTTGGTTTTGCAGATTTTTTTATTTATTTTGGTGTCTTATCAAAAGCACGAATAGATGCACAGCTCTAATCTACCGTTACTGATTATAGTCTAATTAATAGGCTAATTCATTTTAAATCATGTTAGCTAGGCCTAATTTTTTTTTTTTTTTTTTTTTTTTTTTGAAAAACACTATCTATGAAACCCCAAAATGAATAAATATATGGCTTATAGGCCTACGTTTACAGTTCCTAATTAAGCAAATTAAATCGCAGAGATCACTGTATTCCCCTAAATGTTAAATTACTTTTAATGAATTTAACATAAATTGTTAGCAAATTACTAGAATTCTAAAGACACTAGAAATTACTGCTGCATTATTTAGAAAGAAAAAAAAAGGTGTTCAGCATTTTTGTCAAATGACACATAGCTAATGAACGTTTGACACGAAATTCCCAAAAGCACGGTTGTAGCCTATTTCATATAAACGCACTTTATGCGTCCTTTAATGCACTCTTAAAAAATAAAGTTTCGAATAGCCAAGAATTTTACAACTTACAAATTTTATAACTTTTTATTCTCTGTTTCTTTAGACAACATCTACGTACCGGTGCTTTAAAGAAAATAGAAACCTAACATTAGGCTACTTTTAACGTTTTTTAAATCTCCAAAGAACTATAGTTAAAATGGCTCTCTATTGAACGTAAGAACCATCGAAGAACCTTTATTTTTTAAGGGTGTAAAACTTTGTCTTCAGTTCCATCTAGTCTACTTGAACTGAACACAGCATGGTATAAACTTACATAGCCTATGCTGACTAAATCAAGTTCTTTTTACTCTAAGGTTTTATCCTTTCTATATATAAGTATCTGTTCGATGCCATGCATCCTACAGCGTGTTTTCAACACCACTCGAAATAAACCATAAAACATCGCGAAATTCTGACAAAAGAAACTTGTCTAAAGAGCCAGATAAGAGACTCGTATTTCAAATCACATACCGTTATCTGGACTTTTGTCCGACAGTGCTCCTTCTTCGTCCGATCTGAGATGCTGAGGTTTCGCTTGCTTTCTTCGGGACATGTCTCTGCGCTTCGCGTCGGCGCTAAGATCTGCAGAAACATCGGACGCAGGCAGTCCCGTACAGTCCCGGGGTCAGTGAATAAGAGATATTAGATGTTGTTACCGTTGTGCAGATTGCGCATGTCGGCGTTATAATGATAGAGGGTCATGTATTACGTTGCGCTGCATGACGGATTGGCCGCGCGCCAGTAGACACTCTCTCTGGATATGGAAATGAGGGATGGACTGAGTAATTAGCCCGTTTCACTTCCTCACTTTTCCCCCATTTGCTCTCTGTTCATGTAGGACCACAAACTGGACGCAAACAAGTGCGCCTACAGCTCTGGTGGCTCTTCACAAGGCGTAAAGTCCATCCGTAGTTTGTTAAACATCACCTAAGTACGGAAAACCAGTCTTGTCAAGTTCACACGCCTTCTTTTCAAATTATTGACAGTATGAGTTACATTCAAGCACCTTTCAAACAGGCTCTTTCGACGTGTATTGATTCTAGTTTAAGCATAGTTTTCCATCAAATAAGTTTTGTTAAATTTTATATACACGCAAGAAAAGTTTGTCCCAACAGGCGAATATATAAGTTAAGTTAGCTATTGTAAAAGCAGTTGCTTCGGATAATAGTTGGTTAGGCTATTTGAAGGCTTCGTAGAGTCTAATTAAAGCTTAAATCCCCAAAAGAAGTAAAAAAAAAAAAAATGTTGACGGTTTTTAAAGGTAAATATTATTTCATACAATGTTTCAATAGCCACAAAAGTTAGATTACAAGTTAGTAGACTACACTTACAGACTCTCCTAAAGAGTCGCGTTCGCCTGAGGAGGTCACCATAGCAACTGCTCGAACGCTTTCCGTTAGGATCTGTATGGGACGGTACGTCGACCAAACAGAAGTACTGCCATAATTTATGGGATTCTATACATTTATGTACCACAAGTATTTTACAAAAAGGGTTTGAAAAGTTTTCACGTTTTGAATTTTGTATTACTGAGAAAGGGGGAAAAACGGTTTTTACTTAGAGGAACCTGCAAAGAAAGCGCGCTTGAAATCCTGAAAGTTATTGAGGAACGTCAAGTAACGTTACGCAGTCGAATGATTCGCACACTGTCAATGAGTATGGCAACAAACACCGTTCGTTCTGCTGTCGGTTGGTCCGTATGCTCCTCTCTCATGCCGAGGACGTTCAAAACTATGCCCGTTCTTGCGGAGTACCATAAGGTGGATGCCTTCGTGTAGGAGCTGAACTGAAACGGGCGTTCGCTGTTTTTTTTTTTTTGCTGCAAATGTGCGTGTAAACTCCAGAAGAAGTCCTGGAGAGGTGCAGGAGGGCAGTTCTGTGTAAGCTTATTGCATTAGGCGACCACTAGGATATCACAGAGCGATGGACCCCTGTTCAACCTGCTCTTTTTTCTGTTTACTTTTTGCTTGTTAAGAAACTGACTTCATAAGGAAATAATAATAATACATAAATATGGCACTTATTTTGTGATCTGTGGTGTAGTGCCATATAGCCTAAACCTAACACAGTCCACTTCAGTTATGTGTCTATCATGATATTTAGCTGCTCTCATGGGATCAGACAACATTCACATCTGACCAGTATCGCTGGTGTATAGCGGCCAAAGGGCTCTAAATCAGCGATACATCATTTCCATTACAACACAAGTAGAACAATATATAAGCCTATTGATCGGCGTCTCTGTTACTCTTCTGGTGAAGAGAGATAAGCGCAATATAATTTCGTTTGACCTATCTGTATGGCCAAGTGATGGATTGCCAGGGTAACCGAGGGCTTTTATCACAAAACTCTCCCAATGATGTACTATTGATTGTCCTTAACTAGCTTTTCTGGCAAAAATCAAAAGTCCCTTCCTCGCCATCCTCTTCATTATCAATAAAATTACAAAGTGGTGGGAATTGTCAAAATCCACCCTCAAGAGAAGTCTTTAAAACGGCTGCTGTTATCCCAGCTTTTCTGTTATCCATGCCATGTAGGATTAGGAACAGGCTTTTCAAAATGAAACAAAATGATCAGATGAAGAAGAGCGCCCAGAAGGACAAAATATTTAAAATTCTGCGTATGAAACCCTTAATGTTTATACCTACAGGGAATTTTTGCCTGTGTGGTTGTTAATTGTGTTTTTGTTTTATTTTTCATCATCTGCTTTCATAAGAATGCAACAAGGCAGATTTAAATTAACTAATCATCAAAGATATAGCTTTTTCTTTTCTATATCACCATCTCACTTGGTAATCATGGATTACAGCTACACAAAAATGTGTATGATGAACATTTTAGCTTTTCATTTAAAATAATTGTCTCTGTTGGTGCAGAAGAACAGTGTTTCAGTTCAAGCGTGCAATTCAAGAGTTGTTTACCACTGGAAAAAAGAAAGAATTCTTTCCAAGTCTGTGTTTGTTGAGATTTATCATTAAATTAAAACAAAATCACGTTTAGAATCTCTTCATGGTCCATGCTATTTCTCTGTTCATTTTAGCCCAGAATGCAGCTTTTTAACCAAGAACATATCCCACAGCTAAAAAACATCTTTCCCTACTCTAAACACGATGAAGAGGGTTTGACTCTGAGTATAAAGCACATCATCTCAGATAGATCAACAAATGAAGTGTCAGGGTGAAACTACATGAAGAACAAACAAAGCAGAGAAGGGCCAGTGAGATGGACAGATGTGAGATAGCACTGTTCTATGTGCCGAGGGCCTCTGGATATTTCTGATTGGTTTAATTTACCACATCTAACACGGCTGCTTCTCAAGTCTGCGACTTTTATCTAATGCTGTGAACCTCTATTGATTTCTCTTCTGTATCTTTAATGCAGGACTGAAGCAAAGAGAGCAAAAAAAAAAAGCACTTGCTAAATGGAGGACTACTTTGAGATGGCTGCTATTCTCCGGCTTATTGCCTCCTGTCGGCCATGGTTTCACATGAGGTCCGAGGTGTCAGGTCCGCTTCCACCAATAAAGGCTGTGATTGACACTAGCGGGAGAGACTTGAGCTGGGAAAAGAAACTGAATCTCAATGTATGAGGGGTAAGTCAGGGTCTATTGTGAGGCCAGTTGGACCTGATACATCTAAGGCGAAATAAACGTTTTTAGCCGTGAGATACGGGTCCCTTGGCAGTACCATGGTACAGTCTTGTATCGGACTGTCCAAAAAATAAATAAAAATACTGTTGTACTCTTACTGTACACAACAAAGACGTATGGAGATCAGTGTGCCTTGATATGCAACCACATGTAGTGATTTCACCCCCGTACTTACAGTCATTTACAAACACTTTTGCAGAAGTGCTTCGCTGAATACGTTTTTGCTTTATAAACAACTGTGCAAAGAAGATGTTTCAGTTCTGTTAACTCGAGTGGTCATGACAACAGACTATTTTTATGAAAGACAGCAAATTTTAGGCACAAACAGGATATTATGTATTTTATGTTCTCGAGGGAATAACGAGCAAAAAACAAGAGTAAAGCCAGTAAAAAACCGTAGTTAATTGCTGGCTGTGAGTGTGTTCAGTCTGAGATGGCAGGGGGAAGACTTGAGGCGCAAAGTAATTCAGTTACATTTATGACCTGAAAAAGAACAGACCCTGCTATTAGCATTTATTGGCATGCTATAGAGGAAAAGCATGTAACAAATGAGTTTAATCTCCATCAGCTCAGATTCTCTGAACGCTTCACAGGAAGTATATTCTGACATAGGATGCGTAATCTAATACAAAGGTAAAACTAATGTTAGACATGGAGAGTCTGTGGATTTGTAATTACAGGACGTATTTTATACAAATATAATGTCTGTGCATTGGTCGGTATCAGTAATTAATAATGCAGTCTATTGGTCCTTAGGGGAACATATTAGGAAAGTAAAATACTGCATATGTCTTATGAAGTGAAAAGAAGAGTGTCTAGTTGAACTAGAAATGTGGCAAGTTATTAGAAATGTAATTTTTTTTTTTACTGATTATTATGTTTATGATGTAACCACCATCTAAAAAGGATTTTTTTTTCATATAAAATATATTCACAGTATAACTTGAATACACAAGAATTTTGTATAAGCAACAAACAAACAAATAAACAAACAAAAACATTTTTTTCAGGTGTAGTTTTACATATATGATGATTTTTTTTTTTATTAATATATATTTACAAACATATATATAATGTTCATTGACACAGTTTTTCTGGTGTAGAGGAGTCCTTTCTGGGATGTAATTTACTAGTTTGTTGTTTTCTTGTCACATGACAACAAAGTGGCTTCCTGCGTGTTGGTTACACCACACTGACTTTGTTTAGGCAGACAGAAATTTTTCATACGTATTATTTTAAAAACAAAATTGCTTCACTCCTTATTTTTATTTAAATAATAATACAGATAACTTTAACATGTCTTTATGTCAAAGTTTTTTTTTTTTTTTATTTGAGACTTTTTCTTTTAAAATTAAATCTTGCACTACCTAAACTTTTTTTTTTATGACATTTAATTCAGGAAATTGAAAATATGGATATTGATAATCATAGAATATATATATATATATATATATATATATCTATATATATATAATATATATATATAATATATATATATATATTCATATTAATATATTGATGTATGTGTGAATTTTTAAATATTTTCTTAGATCCAGATGAAAATTAGTATCAATGACCCATGTATTAGTTTATAATACAAATAAAATTAACAGTGTGTAAATTACAAATTTGATCAAAAACATGGTTATTCTTTTTTAAGGGGAAGTTTGAATGTATTCTATAATTAAATGGACACTGTGATAAAACTGCTATTTATAAGTCAGACCTCACTGACAACTCAATAAAGGAGCATATGGGGGGACATCTAACCTTCCATGTCCAAAATTACTCTCTCAGTTGGAGGCTGGGGACAAGATAACGATTAGGAAGCTGTTTCCCTGAACATGCTGAGAGAGATGCAAAACCAGGTTAGCATGATCATCCGTCATCTAGTGGCTTTGACTTAAGCCTGTTGCCATTGAATAGTCCTCTGAATGCATATACTAAAGGTTAGCGCAAAGGTGCCGGGGGCCCTGATTGTTGGTGTCTTGAAAAAGTAAAACAAATTAATAGCACATTCTCTTGCGTGCCACTGGCCTTAGATCACAGATGCTTGTGACATTTACAGTTAACGATTGTAAAGAGCTGTCAGAAGTAAACAGACAGTGACTAGCGGACGTGTGTGCCTGGTTTATGAGTCACCGCTGCCTCAGCGTTCTGCTGTAAAGCCACAGACAAAAGTTCAGTAAACCAAGAGCAACAGAAGCAGAAAGTCTAACTTTAATTTAATGGCAAAATGAATAACAAAAGTCTATCTAACAGCTTATCTGGAGAAAAAAAAAAAATCTGCATGATTGGTGTAATGAGATCTACAACTGGTTAGTAAACAACTCTCCTGTTCAAGATAAATCAAGATCTGTTGTTATGATTTTTTGGTGTGTATACATAGGACAATAATAATCATCTTTGATATTTTATCACTATGATCCAAACTTCATGTGCATTTGCTTGTTCATAACAAACTGTGGCACCTCTATGTCGCCATAAGCATCTGTGTGTACACTGAAATGATGAAAAAAAAAAAAAAAAACAAGTCTTTGCTCGATTTTTATGTGAGTGTTGACTGAAGAGTGGGCTCCATCTGTGTAAACTCTCCGAAATAGTGACTTCCTCTCCATGTCTTAAACAGACGCTTGAGGCAGACCGCAGAGAAGTCACCATACATGTCCCTGATGGAAGAGAATTTGAAATTACCTCATTATGTCCTATAAGATGTTCTCCATTTTTAGAATACTTTCAGTGTATGGAATGCATCTTACATATATCTCACTTTGAGATCTGATGGTTTATAATCTCATGGCTTTGTTTAAAAGTAGATAAAAATAGCTTTAAATCAGCTGTTGTTATAAATCACTCAGGGCACTTCCTGTTTACCTCTTTTAAAACTATCTCTGTGCACCATTATTTGTGGAAGCGGAGGCACAGCTTTCTCTGAATGTGCTGAATGAAACTATAGATTATATAGTGGGATATATATATATATATATATATATATATATATATATATATATATATATATATATATAATAACATTATATACATATATATATATATATATATTAGGGCTGTCAAATGATTAATCACGATTAATCACATCCAAAATAAAAGTTTTGTTTACATAATATATGTGTGTATACTGTGTATATTTATTATGTATATATAAATACACACACATGCATGTATATATTTAAGAAGAATATGTTATGTTTATATATTAAATATATTTATATATAATATAAAATATAAGAATATAAATATATAAATGTATATACATGTAAATATTTTCTAAATATATAATTTATGTGTGTGTATTTATATATACATAATAAATATACCCTGTACACATATATATATTATGTAAACAAAACTTTTATTTTGGATGTGATTAATCGTGATTAATCATTTGACAGCCCTAATATATATATATATATATATATATATATATATATATCTATATATATATATATATATATATATATATATATATATATATATATATATATAATTTCAAATCCTTTTTCCAAATACATATCACTCATTTGAACTATGGGCATGTGAACTAATTCTGTCTAAAAATGTCCATTATGTCCAGTAGAGGTGATCTAGAGACTCCAAAGCAGAAGAACAAGATCAATTCAGATCATGTCCTCTTCAGAATCCTGGTTTACATTGTGCATGTAATGTAATGATAAAATATTATTATTTAAATGGTAAAATGACAATAATATAAGATTATTAATATCATTACTATTATAAATTCTTGAAAATCTATATTACAATAATATTATAATATTATTTATCATAGATTTTAAATAATTGTAATCATTTATACTAATAATAATACATATTATAATCACTAAAAATAATAAAAAAATAAATATTATTGTTGTTGTTACTATTATTTTTATTATTATCATCATCATTATTTGTTTTATATATGCAGTGGCCTAAAGTGTTTAAAATGTAAAATGCGCTAATGCCTTTGAACTACAACAAAATATTAAATCAAGTGTCATTTATTAATTTAAAAAAAGGGCAAACACACTTTTCACTAAAGGTTTTTCTTTTTTTAAAAGAGTTTGTTTTAAATTTGTTAATTTGCTGAACTACACCCTGCTAGGACAACTTTTTGAACTTGAGAGGAACTGAATTCATACATCCACTAAAAATGATCTTGAGACCAGTTATTTAAAAGTCATTGCAGAACTTGAATTGAAAAGTGAAGTTAGTTCTGAGAAAATGTCTGGCATCGTTTCTTGCTACTTGATTTTATATATTGTATCAGATTCCATCAAGTGTATGAATATTTTTTTGTGGCTGTTTTTTTCAATGGTAGCCTTGACAATTAAAATAAAACTGTTACTTAAGTGAATAAGCAGAATAACCAGACAGTGTAAAGAACGTAGACACAGTCAGTCAACAGTGTAGTGTTTGCCGTCTGTCTGGTCCGGCATTGAATTGGTGAAGCTCAGTCATATCAACTAATTCTCATGGCACAGAGAAGACACATATCTCACTGCACTGTTAAAACAGAACAAGGCCAGCGTCATTCACTGTTATTTTCCCAAAGGGTGAAAAACCTAAAGTCCCATATGTGAGGCATGGTCAGGGAACTTAAATAAACAAATGGAAGCAGGCGGTGGTGTATAGATGACAAGCCGTAATCTGCACATCGTGGAAGAACATTCTTAAAATAGAAAAAATTGAAGTGAAGGCTACTACTGTGGTAACCTGAAATTTCTGGTTAGGGATCGACTTCCTCCCTTCACATCCTTATGTGACTCATTAAGAAAGCTGAGAGAATGACTGATTCGAGATTAGATCTGAAAACAGCAGCACTTACAAGCTTCAGGAGCAAATGTCAGGACAGTGAATAAGAACAATGAAGCTCAGTGCGACGATAAGATTTACAGATGTTTTTATGAGGCAGACCCTCTTTGTATATTCCTGTGTTTTTTCTCACTCGCTTTCTCTCCCTCTAAAGAAAATCTGCGCTACGTGTTCTAGCCTTTTTTTCCTTGGAGCAGCTCTTTAATCGTTGCTTTGGCTTTGACTTCCTAACGGTTGTAAACAAATGCAATTTTGCATTTCCTGTAGTCTAGACACAACAAAAGAAACGTTGGCAAGCCAAGTCCCAACACATGCTGTTTGCATAGCAGCTAACGGATTCCGACAAAACTTTTGAGGAAGAAACTATGTGAATGCGTGGTGTTGATAGCAGCCAACATTTTAATAAAACAATATTTGTCAGGTCTTTCCAAAAATAAAATAAATACATAACTAAATAAATAAATAAAATTCCCTGATTCTGAGTGTTATTTTGTAGTAAATGCTTCCATTTGCTTACTATAAAAATTGTATTAGTATATGATTAATTTGTTAATTGATTCTTTTAACTGAAGTGCCTCACAAATGGGGAACAATAGTTATTTTAATTGTTTCCCTGAGAACAAGAAAAAGTGTTCACCCGTTTCTATGCTTGAAAACTATAAACAAACCTCTTGGGTGAAAAATATAACCCTGGGAAAGCTTAGTCTAATATCTGTGCTCACCAGTATTTTTTGTCTGCATTCTACAGAAAATCTAAAAAAAAAAAAACAGCATTGGAGGACAAAGTCATGCTTCGGCCATACATCTGTGAGTTTTGAAACAAAGCTTTGTTTGTAAGCTTCAGTCACTTGTGCTCATGAAAGCAGACACTTACTTGAAAAACTTTTCTTTTTTTTCCAGGGAAACACTCTAAACCAACATCCTGGTATAAATTTGCAAAACGCAATACAGGCCGGATTGTGCGCGGGACGGACGCGGGACGCATACAAATGGCCCCCCGTCTAAAGTACCCCCTGTTTCTCTTCAGCCTCAGAAAGTAATGTACAATAAATCAACAAAAGAGCGTTAATGCCTCCGTTGAGTATAGGAGAGGCTTCTGTTATTGTGCCTTTTTTTAAGTATTTAATTGGAAGGGTCCTTTGAAATGTTACACGGCTCCTTCAGATGACTTTTCCCCAAATCTAAGAAAAGATTGATAAGAATTTCTTTCCTCCCTCTCTTAAATCTCTTCTGCATTTTTTTCCACCCCTCTCTCCCTCTTTTTTGAGGGGATGCTGTTTTTTTTCTAAGGGGAGAATAAAGTTTCAAGTGCATGGCATTTGAAGGTAAGGGAGTGAAATCGGAGGCTGGTCGTTGGGGATAAGGCAAGGCTGGGAAAGAGGGAAGTTGGCAGTAGTGCCCAGCCAGACTCTGTGCCTTGAGCTCCCCCCTCCCTGCACCAGGTGTCTGCTACATTTAAATGATACTATTATTCATAGACAAGAGAGCAGGGTATTAAAAGTCCCCCCAAAAAATCATTTGCAATTGAATACAGATATAATCCTGGAAATATAAGTCTCCATTTAGGCCTTGCCATTAAGCTAACAAGGAGCCCTTTGTACAACATGTGTGTATTAATCACGGTCAGGGGAAAGGGGCAGGAAGAGAGAGAGTGGGAGAGAAAATAGAGAGCAAGTGAGCGAGGGAGGGGAAAAGAGGGAGAGAGAGAACACCATTCGTGTGTGTTCACATGCAAATTGAAATGTTGCTCATCAAAAACGAGCTTATCACTTTCCCTCTTGTTCTCGGCAGACTCGGCAGGCCAGCGCGAACCCAAAGTGCTTCAAATGGGGATAAATGGAAAATTTATTTGCATTTGTGAAATTTCAACACTCACTTGATTTCTTTCAGCTGCGCAAACTGAAGTGCACGAGTCCATGCGAGATGTAAAGGAAGCACACACTGCGTGCAGATGTCACAACGACACGCAGGAATTCATACAATAGGCCCGGGTTTCTCAAACCTACTGTGTGGGTTTCATTTTCCCGCAGATTTCTTTCATTTGTGCACTTTTTCAATGTGGCAAATAGAGATTTTGGAGGGCCCTCAAGGCAGCCCCCAAATGCCCCTTACAAAACTCCTCTCCAGCAATCATTACATCACCATTTCTCTAAGCCGATTTTCAGCAAGTCTGGATCTGTTATTAAAATAGTAATTAATTTTTGTCTGAGGGAACAAAAGCAAGTTTTTTTGACCCCACCAAGTGTCCCTGAAAAGGCCAGGGGTATCGGTGATGTCCTTTCTATCTAGTCTACGGTCTCTAGACGTAATCCCCTCTAGTCTGGTACAGTAAGAGAGCCTTGATAAAGGGACAGAAGCAGACACACACACCGGATTGATCTGGATCTTGGGATGTGTTTGATAGACTGGTGTCACAAACAAGTGTGGCTCAACAATAGCATCCGTGGACTGTGTTAGAACGTCATTTATCTGCACAATAGATACATCATAAAACAGAGATACACACTCCATGAATGCTCTTGCAGAACAGACTTTGGGATTACGATGTTGAAGAGAAAGTTCACCCATTCTGTGTCATCATTCTGTCATCATTTACTCACCCACAAATTGTTCCAAACCTGTATGAGTTTATTTTGAAGAAGAAGAAGAAGAAGAAGAAGAAGAAGAAGAAGAAGAAGAAGAAGAAGAAGAAGAAAAATATATTTTGAAGAATGTTGTATTTTTTCCCCATATATATGGACATCAGTGGCTACAGTCAAATGTTTGGTTATCAACTTTTTTCAGAATATCTTCTTTTATGTTCAACAGAAGAAAGACACTCATACAGGTTTGGAACAGGTGGAGGCCCATATGTTGTGGGATCTATGTGGACACGGATTAGTATGTTTAATATAACTAGTCCTGAAACCGGACGTTTCCATAGCAGATTAAGTGTTCATAGTGAGGAGGTGCGGGGGCTAACGGGTAGAATCAATTGATGCCTTAAGATCGAATTTTCCTTGGAAACACCAATCATGTTTAAAATCCATGTTGGAGAAGATTGGTGGGGGGGGGGGGGGGGGGGTAACCCTAAGGAATAAAAGCTGGAGCCTTTGAGTTTTTCGGACAGCCCATCTGCCATAAAACACCATTGTAAAGCTGGACGAGGGTCCCTGAGATTGATGACTCCAAGTCTTTCAAAAAGCTGTTTGTATAAGTGGAGTTATGCTAAAAATGCGGCAATGATAGTATTGTGGCCATTCATCTGAAACAGAGCATTGCTGCAATGATAAACAGTGTGTTTGACTTCATGGATTTAGTCAGCTGGCGTGCTTGAAAGACACAGGAAAAAAAAATGGATATGAAAACATTTACCTTTCTCCAAAATTAAGTCGTTATTTCACACAGCCATAAATGCATGTCCTGAGTTACTCTGGCAGTCTTGGCTTCCCATCAGATCACAATGGAGATGTCAGGAGATCATCTCTGAACACAAGCGTATCCGTCCCTTTCCCACCGCAACACCTCAGAGCATTTACATCATTACATATGAACTTTGTTGTGCTGTAGTGATGTCATGAGAATCAATGTTTGCTTGTTTATTAAGTGAACACCGTCACTAAGAACTAATATTGTTAGATGTATTGGGTTATAACATTTTTACAGCTTTATCTCACCTGTTAAGAAGCAACAGGTCATAAAGCATTGTTTTTACATGCGCTCTGTCTTCCCCATGAAAATGTTTTTTTTTTTTTTTTTTCCTACATCGTGGACAGCTGGGGCAGGGGGAGCTTTTCAGGATTTCACTGCATCTCGGTGTGTCCAAGAAATAAGTGTGGGGCCAGTGCGGTAGTCACTGCAGGATTTAAAAAGACTTCCTCATGCAGAAATATTTAATCTCCTTTCAGAAAATAAAAGAGGGAGAAGGGGAAAAAACCCACCATGAGATTTTCCGTTCTTTATTACTTGTGCACTATCAAAGAGTTGTACATCATTCTTAGTCTCTGCTTGCCTAAAAATTCTTTAAGAGTAAAAGTCACATTTAAAAAAAAAAACGAAAAAAAACCAAAAAAAAAACCAAGACACTAAGAAAGAAAAAGATTGTGAACATTGCAATAAAATTTCAGCTTTAATTTCAGTTTGTGGACATTTTCCTTCTTTATATATATATGATATATATATATATATATATATATAATATATATATATATATATATATATAATATATATATATATATATTATATATATATATATTAGGACACTAAGAAAGAAAGAGATTGTGAACATTGCAATAAACCTTTTCTTTTATATACTTTTATATATTATATATATAATATATTCCTTTATATATTATTTCATAATAAACATTTCCTTTCAAATTCTCTTAACAGTAACATCACTAAACATTATATAAATGGGCTTGTTTATGAAAATATTATACAACAATATTTAATAAATAGTTAAAAATAATAAATATAATTATAATATTATATTACAATTAATATTATCTAAATAAAATCTGTTATATATTATTATTAATGTATTCATTCCCTATAAAATAAATATTTTATACACTTTCTGGTTCTCACATATTAGTAGAACAGGTCTGTTTAATGTAATGAAACACATTTGATGTTTAATTATAAAGCAATAAAATAATAAATTTAACTAGTTTCTTACATTTTTAAAAATAAAACTTAAACAACCTTCTTTTAAGTCTCTTTTCAAAGTTGTACAGTCTAGTGTACAACCCATTACCAGTAAACCTCAGTGTTAGAAATAAGTGCCACATGCCATTAACTGTGGGGATTTAAAACACTATGACAGATTACCTCACCCTCCGGACACCTGATTTACTCTAAACCTAGAGCCTAAACATTTAGCAGGTCATAGGAGGAAATCCTCTGGCAAGATCTTCACAACACTAATGACCATATCTGACATGATCACCACTGTCTGGCAGCGCCCCAACAACCCTGGCACTAAAATTACCTCAGGGTCACACTCCTGGCATAAAGAGTGGCGGGAGACAGAAAGAGTGAGCACCAGCATGCCTGATCTCAACCTGTGCCAAGCTGAGGATCGGCAGAGTAGCTGGCACCAACCCAAAGAAGAAGGCTGGAGAATACACCAGCGAACATCATAAGCGGGTCTGACTCAGAATCCCGACCCAACCCCTGTCAGCCCCCACCCCGGAGTAAACATATGCTGACAAATAACCTTGAACTAGTTCTGGCCTAAAAGTTAGTGCGGATGACACCTTCACAGAAGCCAGTGTGATATCAGAGTTTTTTTCATTTTTTTTTTTATCACATTTTGGCAGCTGTTTGAGCGCTATGTCCGATACTCGTATCTTTTCTGTTGTAGAATTCTCTACTTATACAGAAGCAAACACATACTCTCCATCAACGTCGGTTTTCGTTTTGATCCCGATTTGTGAGAGTTATTTAATCAATGTCTGTCTAGCTCGGAGGTCAGCTATCTAGAATCATTTCAGGGAAGTAATGAATACAACTCAGCCATACAACATCTGTGCAGACATGCCTAAACCCTGTGGACTTTCTATGCTCAATTTAACACTGACAGAATCATATCTCTCTCTGCCTCTCCCTCTCTCTCTTGCCATTTGTAATTGGCTTTGTCACTAAGCACTCAAAATAAGTAATCAGCGCTCATATATACACAAATCGGCCACCAATGAAGGTTTTGGGGTGTTTCTGCGATTTCAGTTAAACAGCTTTAGTGACGTAAGCGGTTGCTAATGGGTTGGTGGATTAGGCGCAGAATGACAGAGAGGTTAACAGATTAGCCCCATCATTTTGATTGATTATCAGCACACGACTCTAATTAGAGTGATTATTAGGAGCAGAGGCTGGCGACAGAGAGGGACGCGCCTCTGTGGGGACTGCAAAAAGGTACAGTGTCCTTAAACAAGAAATATGGTGTATTTTTAAGGAGATTGTTATTCATTATGCATGTACAAAATATAATATATTTGTTATGTCTTATATTTCAGAAATACATGGAACTATAGTTACCATGAAAAATTTATTTTAGCAACTGTAGTTTTTCTAACAAAATATGTTTATTGTTTAAAATTATTGTTCCCACTTTAGAATTAAAATAAATTAATCTGGCATCGAATTAGTGTAAAACTCTTTCAAACTCTATGTTTATTTATGTATATAACAGTGAGAAACAGAATAAAGTATGTCCTTTATCAGCAGACACACACACACACACACACACACACACACACACACACACACACACACACACACACACACACACACACACACACACACACACACACACAAAAGTAGTTTATTTGTATTACCAAAGTTCCAGTGGGTGAAACAAGTTGTAAGGGATCTAAATTGTGTGTGTATGTGTTTGTATACACATCACACAATAATGGAGCCAGTCTGAATGTGTGTTTGCTAAAATAATGTATGAATTGCTATTTGAATACTGGTTAACATTATAAAGCTTGTGCGGCCTACTGTAAAAGACATCAGCAAGCTATCAAATTAAAGATAAGCATTTTATTTTTGTTTCAGTAGGACCAGAAATGTTTGTTGGGAAAGTAAATGGACTCTATTTTGATTTCATGTTGACTTTAAAAAGTAATGCAATACTGTCATAAAAGTGCATAACTAGCTACATAAATCTACCCAAAGTTTCATTATCATTTTTATGATTGTGAGCAACTTTACCTAAACATAAAACAAAGTAGTAGTTGGCATTAAAGTTCTTTTTCTCTTTGGTGAGATGGAGTACACTGGTTCATCTGTGTCCCTGGCATAGCTGTCTCCCGGGTGGACAGAGGGGATGCTGGGAGCCTGGTGCGGCCATGGAAATGAGCCCCATTCATCGCCGGCTCTGAGCATATGGCGTTGCTTTGTCCCCAGCTACTGAGGCAGAAGTGATGCAATTTGTTGGCATGTCCTGTCATTTCAGCAACTCCCCGGCCCTTCCTCGGCCTCATCAAAACAACAACAGAGCAGAGAGCAGGGCGGCCAGAGAGAGCAGGTCTCACACCGCTCGCTCACACTGCTGCACTAATGACTGAGGCACAGAGAACATGCAGCGAATGCACAGACATTCTCTCTCACTCTCGCTCTCTCTAGCTCTCTCAGTGTTTCAATGTGCTTTATCAGCACAAGGGATAACAGTTAGGTTTCATTATCAGTGTTATGGTCGAAACAATAGTTTATAAATAGAATGCAAAATAATTATAATTGAAAATATTTTATAATTGATGTAATAAAAAAATGAAAGAACAAATATGTGTTTTTTATTGTACTAAATATTTATTAGATATTACCATCACTGTAAATAATATATATAAATAAGAGGCAGGCAGATTGCTCAGTGGCATTTGATGACATGCAAGGTATGTGCACATTATTATTATTATTATTATTATTTTAGTATTATAATTTTACTCTGTTTCTTATGCTGAAACAATTTATAGAGGTCAGAAGACATTTCGAGAAAAATAGAATAAAATAGTGTTATATGTGTGTGTGTGTATATACATACATACATATATATTATACATATATAATATTCTATTAGACAAGGTCAGATTACTTAAATATCAGAAACTTTTATAACAATTATGCTTTAGTTTCAGTGAGTCACAGGATAAAATTAGTACTTCATCTGCACAAAATCAAGTCCATTTGCATTACCAAAGTTTCTATGGGTGAAGCAAGACAAAATATAATAATAAGAGAAAAGAAAATATAAAGGAAAATATATAGGCCTATAATAAAAAAGAAAACAAATGAGCAAATACAATTTAATCATTTGGTTTGTTATTATAGTAAATAAAAGTAAAAGTATTAGACAAGGCCAGATTACTAACTGTTCTTCATGTAACAGTTAGTAACAGAATAAAATTTATGCTTTTGCGCGACACAAAAAAGGAAGTATTACCAAATTTCCTATAGGTGAAAGTCAACAAGTCTTATTTAAAAGACTTTAAAAAAGAGTATTAGACAAGGTCAGATTGTTCCTCATATAAAGGCAGCTAGGCATATGTACGTCATTTTAATTTGTAACATAATTTAGACATCTTAATAAGTCATTATAATTATGTTTTATTATTATTGTTGTTATTTATTTTAGCTTAATAAAATATCATTAAAGTCACCTATACTCTCTCACTTTGTGTTCACTGGTCTATTATGCAAGAGAATGGGACATGAGAGTGTCTTGAGGAAGTCAACATATCGCACTTGTTATCAAATGTAAACTGTTGAGAGAAAAGTAAATACTTGGCCTAACTGTGGGGGGTCCTGTGTCTAGATTAAAAATCAGCTGCTAATTGAATGAAAGACTGGATGGAGTTCTGAGGCAATTTTAGCCCAAATGTTAGTTTCACCATATGCTTCAAAACAGCTCCTCATGCATCATCACAACGTAGAGATACAAGTTTGTTTCAATAAAGTTGCGTTGTGTGAAAACAGAAAATTAAATTTGCTTTCATCGCTGTCAGCCGTGGACTTCAAGCTGTCAGCGATCTGATTAGCATCATAAAAACTCCCTGAAAGTCTGTGAGAGTCATCTTTGTGGATTATGGCTGATACTTTGTGAGACATTAAATCCACTTTGTGCCATTATTGTGGGATGTTTGCTAGTTGACTTCACCTTCTGGTGAGATCTTTAATGCTGGAGAATATCTCCTGAGACTGAAAGAATAAAAGAGTGTCCCCCCTGCTATGCTCTGGCATCTGAATGGGGCATGCTGGGAAACGTCACATATAAATGAAATTACATCTGCTCCCATGCACTGTGATCCCTCTGAAACAGTTGCAACTTCAGTGGGGAAGGAAACATCAAAAATAAGTTTGGGAATTTGTCTGACACACACTCTGTGTGTATTTTTTATTAATGTGTATTCGTATTGATACAGCAAGAAAGCAGTCTTGGCAAGCATCTGTCATTTTTAAAGGTTAATGGAAAAGACCTGTGGTGTTTGAAATCATTTCAGGGCAGCGAGGAACAAGACTGTTCCAGCAGAGATTGATGGCTCTGCTTTTATGCTCAGAAAACTCCGCAACTGCCACAACAACCGTCTTATGACACATTGGTGAAGAAGAGTCAATCGGTGTGTCATTTTTCAGGGTCACCGACTGACAGGGTCAGAGTCTGACCACCAGCCTGCAAACAGATACAGAGAGGGAAATAAAACCATCAGTCCATATCAGAATCAGATCTAGAATCAGTTTTAGAGTCGGAATTTTAATTTGGAATTCGAATCAGTCATTATAAATCCATCACTGTATGACAAGAATCAGAATTGAGTCAGAATTTAGATTAAGAATCAGAATAAGAACTCGATTTCAAATTAGAACCAGAAACATTAATATATCAACCAGTGTAAATAATAATAATAATAATAATAATAATTCAAACAAACACACATGATCAGATTCACACTCAAATCCAAATTTATTTAGAATAAGAGTCAAATTTAGAATCAGAAATTCAAAACTTCAGAGCCACAAACTTTATTGATGTATCAATGTGATAAAAAAAATATAATAAAACATGCAATAAAACACTCAACATCTGAATTTTAATCAGAGTAAGGGTGAAATTTAGATTCGGAACCAGATGCGTAACAAAAATAATGATAATCAGAAACTAAATCAGAAGTCAGACTGAGAGTCAGAATTAGAATACAAATATAAATTAGAATTAGAAATTTAATAAGAACAAGAAACATTATTAATCTGTCATAAACATACTGTATATTCATCAGTGTGAGCAAAAAAGTAAACAAATGTTAAAAAGGAAAACATGATCAGAATCACATTCAAAATAGAGTGAGAAGTAATTTCAGAATTAGAACCAGAATGATTTAAAACCTATTAGTGTGATCACAGCACATGACAAACAAACAAATATAATTACAGTCAGAATCAAAATCAGAATAAGATTTTGAATTAGATTCATTATTAAAACATCAATTTGATGACAGGGTATGACGAAAACAAACAAACATATAAACATTATTTGAAAAATTTGAAACCGAAAAAAAAAAAAAAATCAGAATTTAAATGAGAATTATTATTTATTAGTTTGATCACAGAAAGTCATAGAAGTCATATAAGCATATAAACAAAAATAAAATAAAATTAATATCCACTTTTTATTATAAAATATTAAAATATTTTTTTTATTATGGATTTTTTTTTTTTTTTTACATACATATAAATATATATATTCCATAAAATTTAGATGTACATTTCTTTGGAAAACCTATGCCCAATCTAAAACAAAACTAATAAACAAGTTGATGTATGCCTGCAGGCTTCGTTTGACTGTGTATTTTTGAAACAGATAGATTTATGACAGAAATGAAAATTCACTGCTGTGTGAATAGTCCCGCTGCGAGGAGTGACATCACATACAGTAAACGCGTTGTCTAAAATACCCTTCATCATCCTGTCTACTCATCCCTCATCCTTTCGTTCCCACCCCGAGCCATGTCCAAAACAGAATTGCTGGAGGAGAGGCGACATGTAAATCATACGGGAACGTGACATTCTCATTTGATTAATGGAGTCCTAGTGTGACTCTTTGTATATTAATTAACAAATAGCCTGACCTCATCAGATGCTGTCTGAGTTCATTCTCAATCAAAGGGGTGCCCTGTGAGGTCCAGACCTTTCAGCCAACAAGAAGATGGGTGTAAACAGCCATAGCTTTAGTAATTCATACCAATTAGCCTTTTCAAAAGAATAATCTCTGCTCCTTTTGGCATCTCCATTATGGAGGTTTTCGTGCCTACATTGTGTCGATGAACATCTTAAATAGACCAAACCGTGAAAAATGCTTTCATTTTATTTTTCAAAGAAAAAAGATTAAGAACAAAGCCTAAGAGAATTTCTCAATTTTAAAGGCCCTTAATAATTTAGAGGCACTTAATAAATATTGTATATAAAGGAGTGTCTCTTTCTCCACGTTATTAAAAGGTATAACTGAAAATCAATGGCTGGTTATTCAGAGATCAGTGTGACCTTTCAGTGTGTCTGTAAATAACTTGTTCTGTGAAACTCTGAGTCTCTCTTCAGAAAGACAAACTTTCAATCTTATTTACCTTCATCACAGCAGTGTTATTAAAATGAGACATCATTATTGTGTGGTTATTATTATTTGTTCTTTATTGGATAGATTTTCTGTCATATGTGGTCACGCATTTGTCATATATTACTACACTGTTTATATACACTCACAAAAATGAGATGTTTGTTGAACTTTAAAAAATGAAGACAACAGTTTACATGTTTTTTTTGTTGTTGTTTTTTTGATTATTTTGCGTAATTATTTGCGTCATTAAATAACTTGACTGAATTTAAAATGGCAGTTCGCCATGACTTAAAATCTGCAGTCATTTTAACAATTACCTTAACTATTACCTAGCTATCTTTTTAGTTTCATAGACTTAAAACTAGTATTTAAGTCTAGTATAAGTTTTTTTTAAGACTTTAAAATAGTTTCTAAGTAAATAATTTCATTTCTTTGCATGGTTTGAAGTATTCCAATTTTTTTTGAACACATTTTAAGTAGAGAAACAAACTCACGTTGCCACCACAAGACAGCAAGCTCATTAATATGACAAAAACAAGCAACAGCAATGCACATAAAACTGGCAAACAGTCAAATAAAACAATCATATTAATTAATCATGCCACAATGCATGCTGAGAAAAGAATGGATGGCACTAAAGCACAAAACCATTTTTGTTGTTGTTGTCGTTGCTTAGGTCTATTTAAAAAAAAAAAAAAAAACATTAATCCAAACTCATACCTGCTGTGCTTGTTGGGTCTGGAGTATAAATTGTGCTTTCTAATTGTATAAATTGTGTTTTTTGATATATTAAAGGATAAGTAAATGGATTGATGCACCACCACATGGTATGAAATATGATTGCCATCATATTTCCATTGAAGCCATTCAGATATCATATCCCTTAGCCAGAAAGTGCATTGCAACTCTAAATATAGCAATAAAGACATCTTTGAGTCATCAGTTACAACAAATGCCTCATCATAGACTTACTTATTAAAAACACCTGGTTTCCGCCAACTTTACTCACCCCGTACAGGAAATTAGTAAGACTCACTCTGTTTATGTATACAAAGTTAATGGATGAGTCCTCAGATTCCATTGCATGGCATTTTATCAAAAACTTTAATGAGAATAAACTGTCACGTGCAAGCCACAGGGGAGATCTGAAGGACCCGGAGCCTTTATCTTTTAAATTATTTTATTGATTTTCCATGTCCACATGGGTGCCGTCTGATTCATCCTTCTCTAATTTGCAGAATTGATTTCTTGCGGTCAGTCATTTCACTCTGAATAACATCACCTCATAGAGGATAATCCTGTTTTAAAGATCTGATTTACATTTATGGAACTGCCGAAATGTATTGATTCAATTTTCAAGATTAAGTAAATAATATTTAGTAAATATCAAGGATCAAACTCTCATTTTAATAGTAGTATACTAGCATATTGTCTGATTTTATTTGATTTCTACATTCACTGCATGCGAGCTGTTTTGTATTGTGCATCGAATTTTTTGCACTGTATATTCAACACTGCAAAACAGGAAGTTAAAAACACTTCCTGTAATTAGCGGCGAAGCCTCGTCTGAAGGTTCTTGAGGGTTCTTTAGCCAGGTAATGCTTTCCATATGCAAAAAAAAAAAAAAAAAAAATAAAAAAAAAATTTTGGCTGTTGCTGTGATTTACCCCTTCATACCAGGTCTTAAAGCAAACTAATCCACTTTATTGGGAAATGAGTATGTGAAGGGCCACTTAAAAATGCATTAGAAGTGCAAAGCATTTTCAAAACAGAAGAGCACATAACCCAGTCAGCCATTTAAAGCTCGGCCCACACTGTTTATGAGCTCAGCTCTTCACACTAATGCAGCTCTTAGATGAAGCCAATAGCTTACAGCGCTAACTGTTCTGCCGAGGTAATGGTGCCTCGGTCTCTGCCTGCTTGAAATGGCTGTAGGGGCTCCTTGTTCGCCTCGATCGGATCGGTGACCCTAATTATTAACACGATCAGTCTGTCTGAAATGTGCAAATGGAACAATAAATGTAGATCTGCGTAATTAACCTCTAGCATTTTCTGGTAATCATGGGCAAACATCCTCACTCTGTCATTGTTTACTCACTGCAGTAGATTTCAATCGGGGCCAGCAGCCTCGTTTAGCAGGTCATAAATCTGACACTCATATTGTCCTTTCAGGAAAAGGGCAAAGTCGGCACTACACAGCTGGGGAAAGAAAACAAGATGCCAAAATGTAGGGAATCAACAATAAATAATTTGGAAGTCAGCTCTTTGTGTTCCAGCTTACTTTCCTTTCACTGTCAGGAACTTTTTTTCATATCAGATATATACACTGCAAAAAAAATGTTTTCTTAGTTTTTTTTTTTTTTTTTTTCTTGTTTTCATCCAAAGACAATAATTTTTACTTGTCTAAGAAATTCCTTCATGATTTAAGAACTAGGCACTTTTTTAAAACCTATAAATAATTCCAGAATTATTACTATTATTATTTTTTTATTATTATTATTATTATTATGTTTCTTTTGATTTAGAAAATTAAAAAAACTTTGATCAGTGTGTATCATAAATAGATAGATAGATAGTCAATTCAGATGAATAAAAATTGTAAATCTAAATTTTTAAAATTAAAAAAAAAAAAAAATTAAATTAAAATTTAAAAATCTTTTACAATGCTATGAATGGAGGACATAAAGTCTTATCAGAATTCAGAGAAAGCGTCCAAATGGAAAACCACATTCCGCTCTCTAAATGAACAGTTTGTGATTGATCCTGGGATGATAGCCATTTAAGCAAAACCAAGCTTCCATAATCCCAAATGTGGCCATTTGTGTGAGAGCGTCATTGACATGGACACAGAGGGTAAGTAATTGGGGAGTCGGAAAATGATTAACCTACTATGCAAATGGCAATTAAAGGACACCTAATGCTGCAGGCACTGTCCTTGTGTCCTAATCACTCGGACAAAAGTTCAAGTACGGCTGTTTGCCATGGATGCATGGCATACTAGAAAACAAAAATGCCATTAAACACAACTGAATCAACTGTGCTTAATGTGAGTAAAATGATCGACACACATCCGTTTTGACAATAGTGACGACAAGGAGAGTGACCATTTACACTATAGTAGACTTAATTTAGTGAAATATATGCTATATTAATATTTAGAAGCTGTCATTAAAAGCTGCTTATTGAACTGTTTGTTGATGTTTTAGTATTTTATTATTTCCTGAAGTTTATTATTGTCATATTTGAATTTTGACAATATAGTGACTGCAAGAACTGGGGGAAGTTGTACCTGTGTGAAACCATTTACACTATAATTAAAAAAAAATGGTGATAAAGTCAGTGACCTCATTGTTCATTTAGTGATATAATGCCATACAATATTTAAAAGCTGTTATTAAAATGTGGTTATTGAGCTGTTTGTTGATGCTTTTAATATTAATTACTAAAGTTTATTATTGTCATATTTGAATTAGGATAATAATGACTGCAAGAGGAGAAAGTGAGCTGCGGTGTGAAACCATTTACACTATACTACAGTAGCTGTTAAAAAGAAACAGTGCTGAATTCACTGGCCTCAGTGTTCATTTAGTAAGATACTATATTATATATTATATATAAAAGCTGCTTATTGAGCCATCTGTGGATGTTATTAATTTTTATTAGTTACTCAAGTTTATTATTACCATTTTTGAGCGTTGACAATAGTGATTTGCAAGAGTAAGGTAAGTGATCTGTGGAAAACCTTTTACACTATTGGCTAGTTAAAAATAAATAGAGCTAAAATCATTGGCTCAGTGTTCACTTAGTGAAATATATGCTAAATTAGGTTTTTGAATATTTGAATTCATTTGTTTAGCTGTAGCCTGTATATGTGGACCTATCACTTAACATTTTGATTTTGTAAATTGTTTTTTTTTTTTTTTTGCCAATAGAAGCCCTTTTTTTCTGAAGTCAGTTAGACAGAATCAATTATGAAAAAAAACAATCACATTTGATTTGTGTGTTTTTGGCAAGACATTCTTTGAGAAAGGATCGTATTTCACTGAATCTCATCTGATTTGACCTGAAGTCATGCACAGCCAAAAACAATATTATGGGCAGCCTGTCAGCTTGCATATATCACTTTAAGGCTATTGTTCATTTGTCAAAGTAATCTAAGATCGAATCTAACAACAGCTAGATGCTTTAAAACACTAATGCTTGCCGTCTTGCCATCATCTTTGAACGATCAAGCACGTTTCTCAGAAGTATAATGCGGTGGTGAGCAGTCTGTGTATGCATCCGGCCCTGTCCTGCCGAGGTCTGAGACACTGCAGGAGGTTTAACACAGCTGATCAGCTCTAGCCTTCTCAGCGCTGACCTCAATGGATTTCCCCATCAAGGCCGACCTGATGTACGCTCCATCTGCACCCAATCCCTCTCCATATCGATTGCTCGCGCAATGAGCCTTCCCCAGGCCTGGCCCAGGAGCAGTAATTCAAAAGAGCAGCACATTGAGTGGTCTTAATGTTATGAGACCTGGATGTGCACATGCTACACAAAACAAAGTGCCAGCATTTGCTTTCTTCACATCATTCACAGCTGTGCAGCATTCTCAGATTGAATTGTGTATATCTGTGAAAGACATTTAGCAAAGATGTTTGTCTGTTTGCTTGTTTTCACTCCATTTTTCATTCCCCTCCTTTTTCATGTTTTTATAATGTTATTAATGTGTGGTCACAATTACCATTGTTCGGTGAATTTTGCTGGGTGAAATTGTCATTTTAAAAGGAATCAAATCAAATGGGAATTTCATGTGAGGAATGTCATGTGATGTAAATATATATATTAACTATGTGAGCAAAAAAAAAAAAAAAAGAGTGCAGAGTGATAGGCCTACAAAATATATGAAACACAGTGATGTAGGAAAATTATCATTATACAAAATTATTACTCGGCATTCTATAGGCTTATAAGTATCAAGTATAATACTTGATTCTGATGGATTTAACATTTCCAGGAGGGTTCTTAGAAGCGGAAGTCGGTAATGGAGTGAACGGGGAACTACACACCAAATAGGACTACAAGTGTTTTTTGCTTTCTCAAATCCAATAATAATAATATCCATGAATAGTTTTCTATGACCTCACAAAAGAGGAAAAAAATATAGAGAGATTTGATTAATTTGGTCGGAAGAGAGAGATGTCAAAGTCGTTGGCTCTGTAACAGCTAGAGAGCTTGACTCCTAATCTAAGGTTGTGGGTTTGAGTTTCGGGCTGGCACATACCCCGACTCAGGTGCCCTTGAGCAAGGTACCGTAGAACCCCCAAATGCTCCCTGGGCACCCGCAGCATCATAAATGGCTGCCCACTGCTCCAGAGTGTGTGTTCACTGCTGTGTGTGTGTTCACTGCTGTGTGTGTGCACTTTGGATGGGGTAAATGCAGGGGCAAGAATTCTGAGTATTGGTCATATCTGTATGTCACATTCATGTCAAATTTGCCACCATTCGTCCTTCAACCCTGTGTATTAGAAACACTCGCACAGTTTTCTGTACTTTAATGCCAATATAACACAAATTATAGTATTATAAATGTACATGCGATTTTTTTTTAAATGCTAAAAACCTAGATTTACAATATTCGTCATCACGGTCTGTGAAAAGGCTCCATTGGTTAATCACAGCATTTTTTCAGTCTGTCTTACGTATGTATTTTATAGTGGCAGTTAAAAAAATAAGCCATAAAAAATAAGCGGGAAGGTGTGCACCAGCCGGTCTTTATCGCAAAATAAACAATAATGAGCGACTGACTGTTTTTTTTTTTCCATATATACTACCGCAGAGTGCCACGACTGACCAATTACAGTCAAGCATTTCTGAGCACATACGTGATGAATGAGAATAGTTTCTTATCAGTGTGTTTGTGTTCACGACCTTTGTTAATATTTACTTCAAAATTCTTAGATCGTAGATCACCAGGTTAATCATCAGAAAGTGACTTCTTTCCTTTATCAGTAAAAAACCATATAATAGAGTCCACGAAGCACTCAGTGTTCCAGAACCCATATCAAATATGACAACCGATTGGCAGACTGTTCAGCATACCAAACAGCACATTTCAGGCTCCTCGCCTCTGGATTAATGTTTCAAAAAGCTGTCACCGTCACTTCTGCTCCCCATTTTCCACAACATACCACCTACTGTTTATCTAAGGGCTGAAAGTCAGTGTTTAAAACCTTCTCATGATTATGACAGGAAACATAACTCATCTGAGGATGATAAAAAACGATCTGCTGCCTGCAGAGCAACCTTATTGTGATCTGACCAGAGGGGGGCAACCTGCTCAAACCTTGTGTAGCCCACTGCTGCTCTGTATTTCTTTAAACACTAACAAACTATATTGTCACTTGATACTCACTGCTTCATTCCTGCCCTGCTTCTGCCTGGTATTAAGATTGTGTTTTTAGTGGTCAGATCACAAGAGGTCAGCTAAAATACAGGTGGAAGTGAAAAAACCATATAGGGAGGTTAGCCAAAAACGTCTAATTTCTAATGAAAACGCTATTTGTCTTGAATGCATATGGGACCGGAAGTATTGATCCTTATGGGGCACATTGTGAGAAAATGCACCATAAAACCAAACAAAGTCAAAAAATAACATGATTTTTGAAGCCATTGTAAAATACATAGCATTGTATGTGTGAACAGTTATAGAAATATGTTATACGCAGAGTGAATTTATTCTGCAAGTGAAAATGTTCCAACTTTTATCAGGTGTTGTCATGACCGTAAGTTTTCATTTAATTTAATATAATATAACTATATAAGGCTGCTGAAGGAGTTTGGCATCAGAGGACAAGTCCAGCGGAGGAAGCCAGGGACTGGCCACTGTCACTGAAAGAAGCAGCCACTGGCTGTGGCTGAAGCAGATGGAAACACTGTGTGGACTGCCAAATGACCATTTGTAACAAAGTGGACACACACCCTGGTCTGATCAGCCTATGGTGGGCCTGCATCAGCTGAGGGTTGTCTTGTGTATAAAGCGGCCGAAACACCCAGTGTAGGCTGGGGTTTACACAACTAATGATGTGTATAGCATTGGTGGAAACACCATAGAAGGGTCACTGGCAACATCACCTCAAAAAAGGCATCCTTCACACCAGAGCTCGTCAAGTTTGCACAGAAACTGGGATCTGATGGACATCAGATAAGGGTGTCTCACTGGCAACATCCATGAAAGATAAGTAAACATCATGTACAGCATTACGTATCATGAAAATGTCAAAGATCCCCACCCCATGACTGCAGCGAAGAATTGTATGGGCTTCATCTATCCTTTCTTACCATACCAATCCCTTGTTCCCTATTGTTCCCCAGTCTACGCATAAAGCAATTGTAAATTCACGACTGATTATTGTGTTATATGAGGCAAGTACCACACGGACATGGATAAGGCCATGATCCTGGATTCATTTTGCTGAACCGTAGAATCAGTGCGTAACAATGCTGTGTCTCGTTGTGTTACTGCTCACAGTTAAGGGAAAATGTTCTATGTGTGTGGCTAAATGGTGATGAAATTTTGGGATCATAACACCTAGTCCTATCATGCAAACTAAAAAAAAAAAGCTAAAAAAAAAATAAGTACCCATTTTTTTTCTGCATAAAACATTTTTTGCTATGCAGCACCATTGCAAGTCAGATTTTTTTTTCATTTATTTAGAAATTAATACTTTTATTAATCAGACACACTAATTTGATCTAAAGTGGCTGTAAGGAAATTTACAATGTAACAGAAGATCCCCATTTCAAATAAAGGGTCTGTTCTTTTGAGCATTCTGTTTATCAAAGAATCCTGAAAAAGAGTTTCCACAAAAAATGAAGCCAGCAAAAACTTTTTTTTCATTATTTTTTTTCACAACTTTTTGATAGTACATAAAGACATGTAAAAAACTGGTAATGGCTGTTGAAATGCAGCTTTGCCACACAGGAAAAAATATATATATATGTGCGCAGGAGCAAACACATGTACATAAAGAGTAGACCCAACAGGAGGAGAAATGCACAAAAAAGAAGCCTGAGAAGTGCACAGGGATACATAATACACATTAGGGATTAATAACAGGTGCACTGAACTGATTAATTAAACTAAGACGAGGACAGGACCATGAACAAATAATGGGAACACAGGAACAGAAACAGCGGGCAAAACACAACAAAACAGGTACCATGATCCGGGACAAAATTGGCCCCCTCCCATAAGGCAACGTCCTCGCGCTGTAGAACAATGGGGGGGGGGTGTTTGGCAGGGTGTTTGGCATCAGGGGGTACTTGGGAGGAGGCTCGGGAAGAGGAATGGACAACAAAACCCGGAGGGGGCAGGCAGGGACAGAGTCCAGGGAGTGTTTGACTACTTTAGGGAGGGGCCCAGGGGCCATTCAAGGTGCAGGACGAGCCAGGGCAGATCAGACGGAGGGAGGAGCCAGGGAGGGAGGAAAACAGGAAGAGCCGTGGGAGATCACAGCACCGTGCAGGGTCGGAGCCTAGGGAGGAAACAGGAAGGAACGTTGGGAGCAGGAGGAGCTGGACCACGGGGCCCACCAGTCCATTACGGTGGCCCATAGGATTGAGGCGAGGAGAGGACCATGGAGGAGGAAATGTCCGCCGTTCTCCAGGGGGTTGCCGACCAAACGACAGCAGAAGCAGGAGGCGTAGGGAAAAAACACCTGAGGCAGAGACGGAGAGCCAACGAGGCAGGGGGATTGAGAAGGAATGGGCTGGGGGCCAAGGGTGGAGCCGAGAGGCTCTAGGCAACCGAGGCGTAGATGTCCGAGGGATTTCTAGTGGCGGAGCATGGAGCAACTGAGTAACCTAGGTGGAGTCTGGCGTGGAAGGAAGGAGCCCAATGGAGCCGAGGGTGGAAAGCTGCTGGTGGTCTACACGGCCGAGGACGGAGGAGCAGTCCTTGGATGGCCTGCCGAGGTGGAGGTGAATGTCTTGTCATGGATGGCTGTGCCATGACCTGGCTGGACTGGTTGAAACGGGGGAGCCGCCCTCCCTGGGTCCGCAGGAACGGACCCGCATCGTCGGGGACCGAAGTCTGCTCGGTGGAGTGGGGGCACAGTCGTTGTTCCAGTATCGTTTCCCAGTGCCTATCAGGTTTCCCACCTCTAAGTACCAGCGTTCCAGATGAATTATTAGCCAAAATCCAACAACCTCTGCCCGGTGGTGGCAGTGGGGCGGGAGCTCCACTCCACGCTGTCACTGTCCACGGCTTGCTCCCTAGCGGCGGGCTCTCGCACCTGGTCTGACGGCGTCGGGGCTCGCACATCCAGAGGCAATCCTCCTTGTTCGGCATTGACGCTGGCTCGTTTATCGCGGCCGGGTGGGTTGGGCTCTCCATCATCGGTGGGCTCGGGCTGATGCTCCGCACTGGCGACAGGTAGGCTGGGCACGGGGTCTGGAGTAGATCATCCTGGTGGCTGGTGGTGTGAATGGCAATTCCGTTTCATCCCCTGACCTCCCACTTCCGGCTGCAGGCGGGCGAAATCCTCTCTCGAGGGACCATCTTTCGGATAGTCTGTCCGGGTGGTAGCTGGTGGTGCGTTAGCTAACAGCCAGCAGACCATCTGTGGGTGTAAGAGGTCCCCACCCACACAATATACAAACAATTGGAAACAACCAACAAAACACTGAGAAGTCAAAACGGAAACAACAACCCGACGGGATGAGACCACGACCAGAGGTAACCGGTTTTAGATCTGAGTCCCTTTCTCGTCACGATACGCTATTAATGGAAGCACGTCAGGAGGCACAAGGAAATGTAACATCTAGTCTAAAATTAATCCACTTAAACACAGGTTGGAAATCCCACACAAGGGTGCAGGGCAAACACACGTCAACATAACGAGTAGACCCGACAGATGGGAAATGCACAATTACAACAAGAATATTAAATGCTACATTATAACAAACACAGGTTGCATTTGAATGACTAATTAAAACGTAAATAGACAGGACCAGGAACACTGACCAAATACCCCAGGGAACACAGTGAAAACACGAAACGGGCAAAAACACAACAATTCCAACAAATATCCTTATTTTGGAACAAATCTTTTTAAGATTCTCCTTTTGTCTAACAATCAACAACAATTTGACTCACTGTTAAGTGACACGTGACCATCAGTTCAATGACTTTTTGGGCCCACGGTTTGAAACCCAGGTTTCCCTGGTGTTTTCAAAATTGCCCTGCTATACAGGACCACTGAAGATGCCTCAGGATCCTTCTGTGGGGGACGAAACCCCATGTCTGTGGTGTCACTACTTGTTTCTCCGTCCCGCCGATGAGATCTCAGATGCTATTGATGAAATTGAAACAACCATTCACCAGCCATCAGAAAATAAAGCCCTACTCCATCACGCTAAAACGAATCCCATACAGTGTCTCTGTCAGCATTTTTTCGGAGTTTGTCGGTCTGCATGGACGGCAATATCTTGGGCGAGGAAGATTGACCATCATTCGAAATCCATATTTACATTACTTCTTTCACGTCATTCAGGAAAGGAGCTTGCCAGTTCCCCTCTCACGAAAAATAAGTGACAATATCTTTCCCAGATACGAATGGAGTTTCCTCACCAAAAAATGTGAATCTATCTCTATCTATTTTCCCTCTTCTCTTTCTATTTTCTTTCGTTCCCTTCTTCTCTCTCCTCCCAAATCAAGTGTGTGTCTGTGTGTGTTCAATCTGCTCTATGATGACAGTAATCTTTACTCTCACTGGCAAGCTACACTAACCACTGACACATTCCTTTGAGACCAAAGTGACAGACCAACAGCAATCCTCTCTCTCATGTTCCTATCTCCCATCTCTTCACTCTCGTTCTTCGTTCCTTACTTTCTCTCTCATGTCTCACACAACTACTCACAACACAAATGCTTGGTCTCAATGTACTAACAGCCAATATTAATCAGTTAAAAAGTGGACGCCATACAAATAAACTATTTCTGTGCATGTCAACTGAGGTTTTGTTGCTGTGTGCTTTAAGATTTAATAGAGAGATAATAAAAAACTATATGACTGACATAAAGCTTTTAGTGCTGTCTTTTATAAATCAAACTTTTTTTTTTTTTCAGTCAGTTTATTGCTAGCCTAAGCAGCCTTTAGTTTACTTCTTAAAGCATAGTAATAAGAAAAATTTCTAAGTTTAAGGCAGCATAATGCCTTGTAATTCTCACTAGCATAATGAGGAAACTGACCCTGAAAAAAATCTTGCCCTGCCTCTCTACAAACTGTTTTTATGATTAATATTCAAATAATCAACAATCAGTATTTCTTTAAACAGACTAAAACAACAACAACAAACAAAAACAACTGACACTGTTTTTGTGCAACATCTATAGAGGTATACACTTAAGCACCTATACTTTTTCGCTCTTCAGTTGTGAATGTGTTAGGTCCATTTCAGACCGGGTCCTTGAATAATGCCTCAAAAAAAAAAATCCGTACTGAAAGGACGACTATAACGATCGGGTGGTAATCTATTGTTAAACAGCATTTAGCGTGCTGAGAGATGAAAAAATGTCAGGCTCAACACATAGCAATCAATTTCATATCTCATTAGTTTGCATATTATTTATGACAAGACGGTAATGAACTGGGGGAACAAGCTCCCAGGAGAATAAACACAGACCTCAGCCGTCCGGGCGAATAATGACAAATGCTGTGGTATTATACGACTACAGAGTCCAATACTGAGGGCTAGCGTGGAATATTATGAGAGCAGAGAAGTATAGCTATTGGCTCTTAAATAAGAAAGCATGTATGCCAGTCAGCTCACACTGCGGGGAGGCAGGAAGGAGGAAGTGAAAGACATTGGAACACACCAGCATGCATGCATCTCGTCTTGTCTAAGATCTTTACATGTAGTTATAACAGTTATAAAATGGTTTATCATATGCGTAATTGGTCACGTACAAGCTGTAGCTAATACTCCTTCTGGTATATATCATTATCCATTGTGGAACGGGCTGTTCAGGCATTATCACTGTAAAACATACATAGATTATTAATATTTTGGGTTAATATTAAATATATAGCAACTTTCAGACCAAGTGGGTCACGGTTTTTGCTGGATAGCATGGCCCTGTTAGTCTTCTACTTATTAAATTATATTATTAGAGGACTCTTAAAAGCGTATAATGGACTCCATATTGGATGTCACCCAGCGCATTGCGGAAAATTGGTTATTAAGGGCTTGGGACGTCATTGCGTTCTTATGGCTGCTACCTTCTAGTCATTTAGTCACATGGCATTCACAGATCCAGATTGATAGGCTCAATACAAACCTGGTGCCCAGATTGTAATACCCATCAATACTATTGATTGCACCCCTAGAGAATTCTTCTTCTTCTGACCTAAAATATCCGTTCTAATCTAAAGGCTATTCCTCTATTTACAGATATGTTAGCACACAGGCTGCCTGTGGAAACATGCATATCTGTGTTCCTCTTGCGCAAAGAAGGGATATGAACAAAGACATTCCCGTCAATATGCCATATTCCCCTTAATCATCCTCACCAATAAAAAAACAACAAAATAAAAATATAGTTCTGAGGCAGCAAAGATTTGTTGAGTGCGCTTCACAATTAGAAAGTGGTTGTAAGAAATAGCTAAAGCATTGACAATTTCCCGTGTTCCACCATTATGGTAATCATTAAGAAGTTTCCAATCAAAAGAAATGTAAAAAATCTTAACTGCCAAGCATTCGGCCAAGGATCACAGCTGCTGGATCACCCCTTATCTTGGTCATCTCATCTGCAGTGCGCTTAGACCGTCTGACTTGTGTAACCGCGTTTATGATACCTAATATAAGCAGAACTTAATTATGCTTTTAATTAGGGCTTTGTAATGTTTTTTTCAAACATTAACATAAGGATTTTTTTTATTATGTGTTTTAGTAAACTTTTATTGAAAGCTTTAAGGTAAGGGGGTGTCCTAATACAACACTTATATTCTGGTGACAATGTTATATTTTAAGCTTTACTAGCAGACCATCCTCGCTGCCGCAAGCGCACCGCGTTTCTGATCCCGTACAATATTAGTAATTCTTGTAGCGTACTTAATTCCATAATTAAGATAAACACATATATTAACTCAGGTTCTAATTTGGATGAGCCGCATTCAATAAAACAATCCGAAATCTTAATTCTGCGATTGAACGTAAGAATGAATTAATAAATAATTATATTAATGCCCACATTTCCCACATCGCTTAGGCAATTGTGGTTACGACTTATAGTTAATAGTCTTAGAACAAACAAAAAAATACCAAAATATTCGTTATTAAGTATTCGTTTTTAAGCGTTGAGTTTTTTTTAAGTTAACTCATATTAAACTAAGGTACTATTTGCTACCCGTCGGTTTACCAGAATGATATTAGCCACCGTTTTGATTTTTTAATGAAAAACATTGAATGTTGCTGGGTGCGACTTGTGTTCCTGTCTGTGTTGTGGAAAAATGGAGGAGGGAATTCTGATACATCTGAAGAGTATCTTGAGTGCATGCGTGATTTATTTATGCTTTAGACTTCAATCTGTGTACAGCTTTGCTTATGTTGGTAACGACTCTAGTGCCATCTAAAAATGACACTTGGGTGAATCTCTAGAGGGGTTTTTACATAATGTGAAGCGCAATCTTTGAAATGCTGTGCAAGTCTGGCATCTACTGGTAGAACCTAATATAGCAACATTTTTTGTTGCAATTTTTTGTGCACTTTTTATTTAATCAAATTATATTCTGTGTTAATTCAAAATAATTTAATCAAATATTTTTTAAATAACATTTGAAACTCATTTTGAGTTTTCTTCTATAACATATTAATTATTAAATAAAAAAAAGCCAATAGAAGTGTCATGCAGTTTATAACTGCTTAACCAATCAGATAAATTCCAAATAATATAAAAAAATCAACATAGAAAAAACAAAACCAAAAAAAATAAAAAAAAAATTTTAAAACAAAATTGCAAATGACCATGGTAAAAAAAAAAAGAGTACATCAACTAGACAAAGACTGGTGAACAAAAACAACAAAAGCACTGTAACAAAAAGAAACCAAAACACAAACAACAGGATGTTTCCTAGACCAGGCCACTCTGAAATGCCACCAGCAGTTCTTAAATATGCAGAGGCCTCAGATGGCAACTACTATAAATAAAATCCATCCAATTGGCAAACTATACTACTGCTACTACTCCAAAAACAAAAAAAAAAAAAAAAAAAAAAACACATGAAAGAGCTCATAACACCCCATAAAAAAACATTAAATATAATTCTTTTTGAAGAATTACTTTAATGGATCAAATACTCAGTTTGAACGCCTTCCAACAAAAACAAATGTCCAAATACATTCAACCATACAAAAAGCAAAAGTAGTCAAACCCCTAAAAGTAAACATTATACTAGATGCAAGTAATGATGCTAGAGTTGCTGATTTGGGTACCCCCTCAAGCACCTTCTGTTCATTTAAGAATGTTACCACAGTTTGAGGAAGGCTGTTCTAAAACGCCTCAAGAATAAACTTCTCGAGCCTTACCTGTTAAAAATATGTAAGAGAGATAGAGATAAACCCAAGAACCCCCCCCCCCCCCCCCCCACACACACACACACACAAAGTAACAAAGTGTCATGGTGAACACAATTTGAACACAACAAAAGTGAAAGTGCTAATCCCGACCAACAAAGACCTTTAACTTGCCCAGCGGTAAGCAAATAAAAACTCATTCCTACTCAAAATATTTACAACAACGTAGAAAGAGAAAAGAGCTGAATTAAAAAGAAAACCTTTATATACAAACTCGACCAACATTAGACTTAAATTCAAGATAACAACGACACAGTATAGTTGGCCTACACCCTCGGATTAGCTAAGTAGCTGAGCTATTGTTCTGAATATCAAAGATGTGTGAACTGTAGGCATGATGGCACTTCCACAGTGGGGGCCTGGAGCTCAAACAAAAAAGAAACAAAAAGAAAACCCAAAAATCCTATTTGAAGACACATCATAAAAAAAAGGCAAAATCATTACCACCAACTTGTTCTTCTACACAGATCGCCTAAATGTTTGGCATACAGCATTCTGCACACAGATAACATTTCACAAAACATGGAATTTGTAAAGGCAGCAGCTGTGTATATATGAAGACTCAGTAAAGGACCCAGAGAACAGGCAACTTACATTAAACTTCTACCAGAATGGAACTGTAATTGTACAGGGAAATGATGCTGCCCTGAAGCAGTGGCAGTCTCCAATGCTTATAGGAGCTGATTTGTCCACTGGGTTTGTCGGAAAAGGGACAGCCAAATGGTGGGCCTCACTAGCATCTATGCCTGGGGATACAGAAAGCAGGCCCATTTCACTGCAGAGGGCATGACCCCATATAATGGAAGTACCAGCGGGTGGAGCGATGCCCTGGAAACTGTAAGTGTTAGAGTCTAGGGTAGCTTTTGGGTGAGCGCGGATTAAGGGCGGGCTTTGCGTAGTTCGCCTATTCATTACAGAAGCGACACTGGCTGCGTACTCTCATTAGCTGTCGTAATTGCTGAACCTGGCTGCTGTTGCAGGCCATCAACTGCCCCACCATGGTTATAGCAGCTGTTTCAGCTTGCCTGCAGATGCCGCACATTGAATGCTCTGGGAAAACTGAGCAACGGCCACTCGGGTACTATGAAGAATCTCCAGAGGGGTCACATTGGTGCTAGGCATGTCAAAGTGATTGGTTTATAGGTGGGTGGCAGGAGAAGGGTGTGTGTTTTCATTGTCAGAGTGATAGAGGGCTGAGGTTTGATGTTTAAAGCTCAGAACAGAAAGCTTATGTATCCATTTGTTCATTCAGGTGCGATGATGTGAGGTTTCCTCAGGCATCTCGTCGACCTTTCTCAGCCAGCTCGGAGTTGGTTGAGCTCACTAGCCTCCATTTCTGCTGTGTCACTGTAAGCACTCAAAAGGGACTCTGTCGGTGATCAGCGGTGGAAATGGCCTTCTCTTCATTCTCCTTTACTATCAGCACAGGGGGGTCTTCCGTGCATTTCTGCTGCGTGTTCCAAGCATTTCCGGACCGCAGAAGAGAATTCAGCACAGCACCTCTAGCACACGTTGCATCTCTTCACCTCCGCTGCGGCTCTCCGAGGCAGCTGTCCTCCTCATCCCCTCCCCTCAACAGAAGTACTGGGAGATAAAGACACAGAGACAGAAGCGTGTGAATAGAAATTTCTGAGATGATAGATTTCTCACAGCTATTCTTGGAGGGAGTGAACAAAATATAGATAAACTAAAATCAATTGTACCACTTTACCAATTACTGAAAGCCAGCCTCTTTTTGTGCTGCCATGCTCCAAGACTCAGATGATAATTTTCCTTGCACACATCCATCAAATAATGCGAACCTATCTTTAGTAGATATACGGGAGCTTAATGAACCAGTCCTATAGGGGGATATTGATTTCCAATGTTTTTAATCAATTCCACAGCTGCACTGTCAGTTAAGAGGGGCAAGTTGGGTCTTTGATTTGACTAATCTGAACCCTCCATTGCTATCAAACCTCTTATTTCCTGATGAATTTTTGAAGAACTAATTAACCACTAACTCCACTTGGACCTTGTTGAGTGAAACGGTTTACCTGTTTTGCTAAAGAGTGGCAACCTTGACAAAATGGTTTCAGCTTTAAATATGTAAAAATCACAAAGTACTTCAAAGCGTTTTCAATCATGTTAAAAATTGATCATAAACACTAGAAAAAAAAAAAGAAGTCAAAAAGTCTTTATAGTGTATTTATCTTTAAACAAATCTGTTCAGTGCCATTTTCTCATGGAATCAGTCAAATTATAATACAATAACATAAAGTATGAAGCATGTCAATACTGAACAAGAATGCACAACTTAAAAAAATCTTATCATTTCAAATCAAGTGTGTAATAATGAATCAAACGCCTCAAAAAATGATTATTTGTCATAAAACAAAACAGCAGTATTTGATAAGATTCTGATTATTTGCATTTTGACAACATATAAAAGCCCTATGCTACATCAAACTTAAACTGTTCAAGTCATTATATTGCTCACTGATGAGCACTAAGGGCTTGGGTTTGGGTAATTATGCACTTGCAGGGAAAATTACACAAATATCATTGACTCCAATACAAGTTTCGTGAGTTGACATGTGGGGGGACAAAAAGTAAGCCATTACCTTCCTATATTAACTGTGATATTATGTTGTATTGTTGTCTGAGTGTGTGTGTGTGTGTGTGTGTGTGCATTTTTTCCTTTTCTTTCTTTTCTTTTTTTTTTTTAATCTTTTTATTAGTTTATAGTAATAGAAAAAAATGCCACACAGATGATTGTCGTGCGGCACCCCTGTATTCAGTGTATGTTTCTTATTACCCCCTTTCATCGCCTTGTCTTAGCCACACTGAATATATTTATAAATAAGAATATTGCTGGATAAAAAATTTCCAGAAAATGTGACAGTGAGTAACTGAGAGATGAGTAAAGAGAGGATTGCAGAATATCTGAAATAATTTTGTGCGTCAGGTGTTGTTTTGTTTTCTTCTCAATTTTTGTGAGCCTTCCTCAGAGTAATTACAATGTGGGTCATTTGCTCGTCTATTCCAGTAACCGTGTGGGTGGTCTGAAAACTCTTAACAACAAAAAGGTGAGAGCTAACTGAAACTGATCTAGTGAGGCGACCTATTAACTTTAGGCCATGCTGCAAATCTTAAAATGTTCACAGATTAGTCCCCCATATAGATATTAGTATATAGTTCAAATGGAATCACAAAAAAAATATCCTTAGGCGTTACCCAGTGAAAAGACGGACAAAATTGTGTTCATTAGATAGATATATCAAGGTTCTTAAATAAATTAAAAAAAAAGTCATTCCGTGAGGCCCTGCTGCATGAGCCACAATACCAAAGATAAAAAACTAGGGAGATTCTTAGGGTGCTCAGCTGGTAACCGTGGTTTTTGTAACTAGCTGGATCATTTCAACATGAGACAGGCAAAGGTTACAACGTAAGTCTTTGAATAAATTTCCCAGACCCCAAAAGAAGAAAGCTAAAACGCTATTTAGACAATCATCACTGCAGATGCCTGATGAATGACACTTGAAGGCAAACTGAAAGATGTACAAGTAAGCAAACACGAAGGTGAAAATTATATTCGTTGATGTCAACAAAAATAAGAATTGAGAACAATCAGCTAAGTACTAGACTGCATACATGGATAAACTCACAGTTCAAATCATTAGCTATTTTTTTTAAATTAATTTAAATATATACACATTTAATTTAACATTAATTCAATTAGAAAAACATGTATGCCAATTATCTTTTAAACAGATATAAATTATAGATGGTTTCTTAAGTTTGTTAATAATATTTTCTTCAAATGTATTGAAATACACCAGTGTGTTTGAGCTTGATCCTAAAATTGCTGTATATTGCACATTAATTTTTACTCCAATATCAAGAATACTTCAGCAGATGCATTATTTTCTAAAAAAAAAAATGCAATTTGTTTAAATTTTTTTTTTTTTACGCTCGTTATGCAATTATTTGCCCTTGCCTTGTTGACTAAAGCAAGACATTTTTTTTTAACAAAATACTAAAAAACCGAACCCGCAGTTTTGGGAAACTTTATGTAAACGTTCAAGAGTTCAAATGATTTCATTATTTCTACCATCAATATTGTTGCATCAGGTTTTCTCTCTCACTCAAATCCGTTTAATTACTACTTCTAACAGATCCGTGTCCTACGGCGATCATGATTCATGCATGATTAAAACTGATCTGAAGAACAATAACGCTTCACTGTCTGCTTTCAAACCATCACTCTGGATTTCTCTTCTTTTAAGGGTCGATCTTTGTGTTTGCAATGGTAAATAATTTAACGCGCATTATTCAATGAAGACATACTTCGACACCAAACCAAGTGTGAGGATTATTTATCATCATGTAGGCCAAGTAATCCTTCATTATCACTGACTGTGCTGGAAATTATTCTGCACGCAACAGAACAGAAGACTGTGAAGGTTTTAGTCTCTGGGTCTTGTGCAATTGGAAACTTTTGTTGGTTTTGCAGATTTTTTATTTATCCTTTGGTTCTTAATCAAAGGCACGAATAGATGGCACATCTCTAATCTACCGTTACCTCTGATCTATAGTCTAATTAATAATGTACCATTTTAAAATCATGTTAAGCTAGGCCTCATTTTGTTTTTTTTCTTTTGTTTGTGAAAACACTATCTATAGAAACCCCAAAATGGAATAGAATATATGGCTATGATAGGCCTACGTTCTACAGTTCCATAATTGCTGAAATTAACTCGCATAGATCACTGTATTCACCCTCCTAATGTTCAATTACTTTTAATGAATTTAACATAAATTGTTTAAGCAAATTTACTAGAATTCCTACGACCTAGACCATTTACTGCTGCATTATTTAGAATAAAAAAAAGGTGTTCAGCATTTTTTGTCAAATGACTGCTAGCTACGCAGAACGTTTGACACGAAATTCTCAAAAGCACGGTTGTAGCCTACATTTCAATATTAAAAACGCACTTTATGCGTCCTTTAATGCACTACTTAAAAATAAAGTTTCGAATAGCCAAGAATTTTACAACTTACAAATTTATAACTGTTTTATTCTCTGTTTCTTACAGACAACACCTACTACCGTGCTTTACAAAGAAAAATAGAAACCTAAACATTGGCTACCTTTTACGAATGCTTTTTTAAATGCTCCAACAGAACTATAGTTTAACAAATGGCTCTCTATTGAACTGTAAGCAACCATCGAAGAACCTTTATTTTTCAGGGTGTAAAACTTGTCTTCAGTTCCATCTAGTCCTACTTGAACCTGAAACCAGCAATGGTAGAACTTACATAGCCTATTCTGACTAACCGCAAGTTCTTTGTAACTCTAAGGTTTTAATCCTTTCTATATTAAGTATCTGTTCGATGCCTGCATCCTACAGCGTAAGTTTCAACACCACACTCACTCGAACTATAACCAAGAAAAACATGCGCGAAATTCTGACGCAACCGAACTTGCAAAGTAATCCAGATAAGAGACGCCTATTTCAAATCACATACCCGTTTATCCTGACCTTTTGTCCGACAGTGCTTCCTTCTTCCGTCCGATCTAGATGCTGAGGTTTCGCTTGCTTCTTCTTTCTTCGGCATTATTTCCCTCTGACGCTTTTCGCGTCGGCGCCAAGCCCAGTTCGACGGACGCAGGCAGTCCCAGCCAGTCCCGGGTCAGGAATAAGATATTACTGTTACCACAGCAGATTTCGCGCACGCCTATGATAAATGAGGGTCATGTATTGCCAGCCGCATGACCGACCAGTCTCAGTAGGATTACCTCCTGCATATGTTCTATGATGACCATAACAGCCCTGCCTCACTTCCCCACTCTTCCATTTGGTTCTCTAACGCGTGAGGACCACAAACCGGATCGCAAAAAACAAGTGCGCCTACAGCTCCTAGTGCGGCTCTTCAGCAAACCATCCAGTTTGTTTAAACATCATCTAAGTACGGAAACCGCCCGCTCAAGTCTGGCATCTTCTTTCGCACCACACGGTACAGTTTGCCATCCGCTAACCTTCAAACAGGCTCTTTCTGACGCAAAAATAGATTCCAGCCAGCGGCAGCCTTCACCTACCAAGTTTTGTTAAATTTATATACACGCAAGAAAAAGTTTGTCCCAACAGGCGAACATATAAGCTGTTTAGCCATTTAAAAGAAAGGTTTAATAATAGCTTGTCAGCCATTTTAGCCGGTATTCTAATTAAAGCCAAACCCCGCACAGCAAAAAAAAAAAACGCTTGACGGTTTTTAAAGCAAACATTATCATACGCAACGTTTTAAATAGCCACAAAGTTAGATTAGCTGGTAGACTACACTTACAGACTCTCTCCTAAAGAGTCGCGTTCGCCTGATATAGCTCACGCTAGCAACCGCCTGTCGGCTCCGTTGAGTCTGTATGGGACGCGACGTCGACCAAACAAGCGCACTGCCATAATTTATGGGATTCTATACATTTATGTACCATGCCGTATTTTACAAAAAGTGTTTGAAAAGTTTTCACGTTTTAATTTGTATTACTGAGAAAAAAAAAAAAAGGGAAAAAAACCGGTTTTTTTTACTTAGAGGAACCTGCACAGAAAGCGCGCTTGAAATCCTGGAAAAGTTATTGAGGAACGTCAAGTAACGTTACGCAGTCGAATGGATTCGGGGTACCACTGTCAATGAGTTCGTTCTGGTTGTCGGTTGGTCCATAGTGCTCCTCTTCATGCCGAGGGACGTCTCAAAACTATGCCCGTTCTTGCGGAGGCACCATAAGGTGGATGCCTTCGTGTAGGAGCTGAACTGAAACGGGCGTTCGCTGTTTTTTTTTTTTTTTTTTTTTTTTTTTTTTGCTGCAAATGTGTAAGTGTAAACTCCAGAAGAAGTCCTGGGAGGTGCAGGAGGGCAGTTCTGTGTGTAAGCTTCGGCTGCATTATATGACCACTAGGATGGTCTTTAGGAGCTGATGGGACCCCTGTTCAGCCTTGCCCTTTTTTCTCTGTTTACTTTTTGCTTGTTAAGCAACTGACTTCTACATGCAAACAACACACACTACATAAATATGGCACTTATTTCAGGATCTGCGTGTGTTACAGTAGCTTCCCAAAACTCATATATACACACTCTGCAGTTGCAGCTCATCGCGATATTTAGCCAAGCCCTCGCGGACCAGGATAACATTCATATCTCAACAGCATCATGGTGGTATAGCTACGCCAAAGGGCTCTAAATCAGCGAGCATACATCATTTACATTACAACACAAGTACGCACAACATATAAGCCCATTGATCAAGGCCTTGTTACCTCTTCAGCAAGAGAGAGATAAGCTTACCATAAATTCGCCTTGACTCCATCTGTGCATGGGCCATGATGCATCGCCAGGGTAAATCGAGGGCTTCTTTTTTTATCATAAAACTCTCCTACCGATGTACCTTCATTGATTGTCCTTAGCTAGCCTTTTCTCTGGGCAAAAAATCAAAAAGTCCCTTCCTCACGCCATCCCCTTCTATTATCAATAAAATTGTGCAGTGGTGGAATTGTCAAACCACCCTCAAAGGGAAGTCTTTAAAACGGTTGCTGTTATCCTAGCTCTTTCTCTAAGTTATCCATGCCATGGTGGATTGTGAATGGCATTTCAAAACCAAACAAACGGACTAGATGAAGAAGAGTTTCCAGAAGGACAAAAATATTTAAAATCTGCATATGAAAACCCGCAACATGAAGTATACCTGGCAGGGAATTTGCAATGTGTGGTTGTTGAATTGTGTTTTCTTTTGTTTTATTTTTCTGTCATCTGCTTCTCTCATAAGAATGCAACAAAGGCAGATTTAAATTAATCAATCATCAAAGATATAGCTTTTTTTCTTTTCTATATCACTATCTCACTTGGTAATCATGGATTACAGCTACACAAAAAATGTGTATGATGAACATTTTAGCTTTTCATTTAAAAATAATTGTCCTGTTGGTGCAGAAGAACAGTGTTTCAGTTCATGCAAAAATTCAAGAGTTGTTTACCACTTGAAAAAGAAAGAATTCTTTTCCAAAGTCTGTGTTTGTTGAGATTTACTTCATTAAAATTAAAAAACAAAAAATCATGCTGAGGACCCTCTTCATGGTCCATGCTATTTCTCTCTGTTCATTTTAGGCCCAGAATGCAGCTTCTTTAATCCAAGAACATATCCTTACAGCTAAAAAACATCTTTCCCCTACTCTAAACACGATGGAAGAGGGCTTCGACTTCTGAGTATAAAGTACATCATCTCAGATAGATCAACAAATGAAGCAACAGGTGAAATCCATATGAAGAAATGTAAAAAAACAAAGCAGAGAAGGCCAGTGAGATGGACAGATGAGATAGCACTGTTCTACAAAGCTGAGGCCCTTGGATATTTCTGATTGGTTTAATTTTTACTACATCTACCATCGGCTTCTCAAGTCTGCGATTTTATCTAATGCCAGAACCTCTATTGATTTCTCTTCTCTATCTTTAATGCAGGACTGAAGCTAAAGAGAGCAAAAAAAAAGCACTCATAAATGGAGTGGACTACTTTGAGATGGCTGCTATTCTCTGGCTTATTGCCTCCTCAGTCGGCCAAGTGGTTTCACATGAGGTCCGATGTCAGGTCCGCCTACCCAATAAAGGCTGTGATTGACACTAGCGGGAGAGACTTGAGCTGGGAAAAGAAACTGAATCTCAATGTATGAGGGGTAAGTCAGGGTCTATTGTGAGGCCAGTTGGACCTGATACATCTAAGGCGAAATAAACGTTTTAGCCGTGAGATACGGGTCCCTTGGCAGTACCATGGTACAGTCTTGTATCGGACTGTCCAAAAAATAAATAAAAATACTGTTGTACTCTTACTGTACACAACAAAGACGTATGGAGATCAGTGTGCCTTGATATGCAACCACATGTAGTGATTTCACCCCCGTACTTACAGTCATTTACAAACACTTTTGCAGAAGTGCTTCGCTGAATACGTACACAAAGTTTTGTGATTTTGTAAACAACTGTGCAAAGAAGATGTTTCAGTTCTGTTAACTCGAGTGGTCATGACAACAGACTATTTTTATGAAAGACAGCAAATTTTAGGCACAAACAGGATATTATGTATTTTATGTTCTCGAGGGAATAACGAGCAAAAACAAGAGTAAAGCCAGTAAAAACAGTAGTTAATTGCTGGCTGTGAGTGTGTTCAGTCTGAGATGGCAGGGGGAAGACTTGAGGCGCAAAGTAATTCAGTTACATTTATGACCTGAAAAAGAACAAACCCTGCTATTAGCATTTATTGGCATGCTATAGAGGAAAAGCATGTAACAAATGAGTTTAATCTCCATCAGCTCAGATTCTCTGAACGCTTCACAGGAAGTATCTTCTGACATAGGATGTGTAATCTAATACGAAGGTAAAACTAATGTTAGACATGGAGAGTCTGTGGATTTGAAATTACAGGACGTATTTTATACAAATATAATGTATGTGCATTGGTCGGTAGATTAGTAATTAATAATGCAGTCTATTGGTCCTTAGGGGAACATATTAGGAAAGTAAAATACGGCATATATCTTATGAAGTGAAAAGAAGAGTGTCTAGTTGAACTAGAAATCTAGTTCAAAATGTGGCAAGTATTAGAAATGTACCTTTTTCTTTACTGATTATTATTATTATGATGTAACCACCATCTAAAAAGTAATTTTTTTTAAGATAAATATATATTCAAGGTATAACTTTGAATACACAAGAATTTTGTATAAGTAAATAAACAAATGTAAAATAAACAAAACAAAAAATATTTTTTTCTGTGGTAGTTTTACATATATGATGATTTTTTTTTATTAATATTATATTTACAAACATATATATAATGTTCATGATACAGTTTTCTGGTGTAGAGGAGTCCTTCTGGGATGTAATTTACTAGTTTGTTAGTTTTCTGTCACATTTACAACAAGTATCTTCCTGCGTGCTGGTTACACTATTAATTGACTTTTATGGTTTAGGCAGTAACCGAAATTTTTCTAAGGACTTGGGATACTAAAAACAAAATAAGCTTGCACTCCTTATTTTTTATTTAAATAATAGTCACAGATAACTTTAAACATGGCTTAATGTCAAAGTTTTTTTTTTTTTTTTGTTTTTTTTTTTTGTTAATTTTGAGACTTTTTCTTTTAAAATTAAATTCTTTGCACTACTTCCTAACTTCCTTTTTTTATGACCATTTAATCTCGGAATTTGAAAAATATGATATTGATAATCGATAGAATCGATATCTAGTATATATATATATATATATATATATATATAGTATATATATATATCTATAAATGTAATATTCATATTAATATATTGGTGTTTATGTGTGAATTTTTTAATATTATTCTCTTAGATCCAGATGGTGTAAATTAAGTATCAATGACTCATGTATTAGTTTATAATACAAAATAAAAAATTACAGTATGTAACTTACATAAATTTGCTCAAAAAACATGGTTATTCTTTTTAAGGGGAAGTTTTGAATTTATTCTATAGAATTAAATGGACACTGGTGACAAAACTAGCTATTTCTAAGTCAGACTCCTCACTGATAACTCCAATAAAGAGCACATGGTGGACATCTCACGTCCATGTCCAAATTACTCTCTCAGTTGGAGGCTGGGGACAAGATAACGATTAGGAAGTTCTGTTTCCCTGAACAGGCTGAGAGAGATGCAAAACCAGGTTAGCATGATCATCCGGCATCTAGTGGCTTTCTTTGACTTAAGGCCCTGTTGCCATTGAATAGGTCCTCTGAACTGCATATACTAAAGGTTAGCGCAAGAGCAAAGCCGGGGGCCCTGATTGTTGGTGTCTATGAAAAAGTAAAAACAAATTAATAGCTCATTCTCTTTGCGTGCCACTGGCCTTAGATCACAGGATGCTGTGTGACATTTTACAGTTAACGATTGTAAAAGAGCTTGTCAGAAAGTAAACA